>NC_142778.1:37227571-37380071 GCF_988280905.1 Pimephales promelas | reverse complement strand
ACACTCACTCACTCACACATACTCACTCGCTCACACACACACACACTCACACACACACTCATACTCACTCACACACACTCATACTCACACATACTCAGTCGCTCACACACACACACACACACACACACACACACTCACTCTCGCTGCTAAAATCATTTGTTTCTCATTGCAAACCTCTCCCACTGCACAGGATAAACGCCTCCGGCACGACACACACACACACTCACTGTAAGGAAACACACGTGGTGCCGCGGATAGTTTACTGAAAACAGTTTAATCGTATTAACGAACAGTCAGAGAACAGTTACTGCATGTACACACACTGGGACGTCACCATCAGAACTGCTGGAAAACACACGTCAGATTCACATTAGTTACCAAAGCATGTTCACGTTTATGTACATAGTGCAAAAGACACGCCGATGAGAATCACTCCAAACACACACACACAGAGAGAGAGAGAGAGAGAGAGAGAGACGTGATCCGGACGCTGCTACAGGAAGCTTATTGCACTGAGATCGTGACGATCCCGAACATTTACACGGTTACACGATCTCGCCGGATCGCACTCTCATGTTAGTCACCAAAACACCAGACAGGAGAGCGTTCATGTACATCCTCAGAAATCCTTCATGTGGAGCCGAGCGCGAGTAAAGACAGGAGAAAGACCGGAGTAAACGTGTTTAGAGACACAAACACACACGGAGAGGAGCTTCTGTCCATCTGAAGCACCAGAACACGAGTGCAGGACACGCCCCCAACAGTGCAGGACACGCCCCCATCAGCTCAGGACACGCCCCCATCAGCGCAGGAGAAACACAAAGACTCGTGTAGTAAAACACACCCGTCATCGGTTTAATTCAAGCGCCATAAATAGGACAGAATATTAGAAACATTAAACATGTTATGTACACCAGGAGTCATTAGTTATGCAGTTTATCTTCTGTAGAGTTCATTAATGCTTCGTTTTCCACCTGGTGTGTGTGTGTATCTTTCATTAACTTTAAGAAAGAATTCACCCAAACCTTGAATCGTTCACTCGCTCTCGTCTCATTTAATTCTCCAGTGGGAGCATCATGACAGCGGTTCATATGAATCAAATGATTCTGAATCAAACACCGAAAAGTTGTTGTGCTTCGCGGAAGAAACGACACGAGGATGAATAAACGAAGACAGAATGAACTGTTCCTTTAAGACTCACAGAGCTGATTCATACGAGTCATATGGAGCATCGTCGCACCAGGGCGAGCCGACGATGATGAATCGTTCACAGAGAGCGTGTGAGTAGAGAACCTGAGTGTGTGTGTACGTTTGAATCCTTCATTAACATTAAGAAAGAATTCCCCCAAACGAATAAATGAAGACAGAATGAACTGTTCCTTTAAGACTCACTGATTCATACGAGTCATATGATGACGAAAAGCATCATCCGTCGTTCCTCTAAAGGGTTTGAAGGGTGGACCTGACGACAACGAAGCGTGTGCGAGTCGTAACCCGAGTCAGTGTGTGTGTGCGACACCCGTCACCGTGTCCGCCGCGTCCTTCTCGTCCCCCGCCGGTTCTGCGCTGACGTCAGAGTCGTCCAGCTCTTCCTCGTCGCTCGCCCGCCCCTCCTCCTCGTCCTCGGAGCTGCTCGGCCTCCTCAGCTGCAGGTTCTCCAGCGTCTTGGAGACCCAGGACTCGATGCGGCTGCTGAGCGGCACGATGGGCTCGGGGGCGTACTCCTCTTCCTCCTCCTCGTCCTCCTCCTCCAGCATGCCCGGCACCAGTGTGCTGGTGGTGCTGGTGATGGAGGAGTTGAGCCGGTCTCGGCCGCTGCCGTCCAGGGATCCGGTCTCGGTGCTCAGAGACGCCCACTCCAGCCGGTCATCCGTACGGGACTCGTCCGGCGCTCGGGCCGCGCCGGGACTCGGGGTCAGGCTCTGATTGGCCGTCGCCTGAGGGGGCGGGGACACGACCTCACGCTGATCTCTGTTGTTCCCTCTGCTGATTGGCTCAGAGTCCGGCGGCTCCGGCGCGTCTGCGTTCTCCACCATCGTCCTCCAGTTAGTCTCTGCACACACAACGGTTCGACATGTTATACATCGCCAATAATTTGCGGGTGGGACGGGTGGGACATGTCCCCAGCACTTTTTGCCAGGGTCGATATTGTCCCCACCACTTTTCAAAAGCTCTCGCGGCACGGATGGCTAACAATAGAAATAAATAAAACATCTCAAACTGACAGACCATTCATTTAGTTCGTTTGTAAAATAAAAGAAGCGATCTAGCCCTGAAATACATTGTTTTTTAAATCAAGTGATCAAAGTGCTCTTTGCCGCCTGCGATCGTTGGCATGGTTACAGTGTATCTCGTGGGTCACGTTTAATTGTACAGCAGTTTGTGTGTACAATGGCCAATTTAAATTTTTTATCGTGTGTGTTCTGCAAAAAATCCGTTCTCAAAATTCTGGCTTAATAGTTAATTTACTTTTATGTATATTTTTGTTTATATAATTTGGTCAATTTATTCGTTTCATTTTACAGGACTTTCTGTATAGGCTATTCCACTGGACACGTTTTAAAGTCGGATTTATGTTTTTATTCACGTGTCACGCGATTCATTTATTTATACACATGTCCCACCCACTTTTTAAAACAAAGTTACGCCACTGGTTTCAGGCTCGACTAGAACAGGTTTTCTCATATTTCCTCATATGTTGCGGCTCCTCTCTTCCCAGTCTGTCAGTAGCGCTCGGTTTACTAGGGCTGTCAACTTTAATCAGTCGATGCCGTCTTGACATTCTTATTGGTCGACCAGTTACATTTTTTTTTTTTTTACCAATAGAAAGATTTTTTTTTAACGATTTACTCCTTGATATTTATTCGTTTATAAGCAATTCTTTATTACTGTATTATAAGTATAATTAGCCTTTGTTTTATCCCCAACTTTAAATGCTTCAATTTAGGCTATTTTGTAACAGCGCCACAGTGTGTGTTTAGCGCACACACATGGAGCACTCGGGAACGCGCAAAAGACGTGAGCAGCCCTTTTAATGAAACTCAATGGATTGTGTTTTCTTAATATGTTTTTCATTTTTATTTGTACACTTTACGCATTTGAAAATAGCCTAAATTATGCAACAAAACGAAAATAAACCTTTATGCCTTCCAAAATACAGCCTATTATTATTATTCGAATTGTTTTTTAGGCTATTTGGATTTTTTGTGTGTTTGTTTAAAACGCCTAGATCGGCTGGACAAAAGTTAACCCATAGCTTTGTAAGTAAAGAAGAATATAAAGCCTGTATAAACGAGAGCTTTTGTTGGGAATTTTTATATTGTGGCAGGTGATCAGGTGCGCGATTGTGACTGCATTTTTCAGTTAAAAAAAATCACTTAATTCTCAAAGAAATGTATTATTATTATAGTTTTATTTATTTGTGATGTTTTTCGTTGTTGTTTTATAAATGCTCTATGACAATTGTTTAAAAAATGTTCAATCAAAACAAGTTTTTTGGTTTTTTTTAGTCGACTAATCGTTGCGCAGGACAAGACTTTGGTCGACCAAGGATTGACTACAGCCCTACGGTTTACTTCCTGTCTCTATGAAGCCCCTCCTTCTGAAAAGCACACTGCGCTCTGATTGGTCGGCTGGAGCAGTGTGGTCAAGCACTTTGAGCGTGTTTGGGAAATGTTAAGGTGTGTTCACATCAAAAGCAAAGCAAAAATTTGCGTTGCTCGCACACACACTCCAAATAAGTAAATTGGCGTTTGGTGTGGACACAGCTTTAGGCTAACGACGCGTCAGGGAAACACTCCCTGGTGTGGCGCTGTCTTACCGTACTCCTTCTCGTTGACCTCTGAGATGGGCTCTGAGATGACGCTGCAGAAGGAGATGGCGCTGGCGGCCGACGGGTTCCTGGAGTGACCCATGTGGTGCGGGACCTTCTTCACGTTCTTCAGCGCCTCCTCGGCCTGCTCCTGCTCCAGCGCGCTCACCATCTCCTTATACGCCCTGCGCGCCTCCTCCGTCAGGGACACTAGCGTGTTGAAGAGAGCCTGAGCACACACACACACACACACACACACATGAATACACTGCATTTGGCAGGTGGGTACATCTATTGTATTTAAAGAGCCCCTATTATAGCATTTGAAACGTTCCTATTTTTGTTTTAGGGGTTCCCAAAAACAGTTTAACGTGCATGCAGGGATAAAAAACACTTTATTTGTCTTATAATACGCATTTATTTTTACCTGATTTGCTCAACGACTCCCAAATGATTCGTACGACGACTCATTTTTCCAAACCACTCCTTTGCGTGACGCTAATCGGCAGTGATTGGTCAGATGACAGACCCAGTCAGTTGTTGTTAGCATAACACATAAACATATTGATAAAGCACTGCAGTACTACAAGACGCTCTATTCTTTATGACAACTCCAATAACAGCCACAAACATTTCACATATTTAACCCTTGTGCATCCTTACGGACATTTGTCCTTTTCAGTTTTGTTTTTTTGATCACTTTGCCTGTGTTAAAGCTAACGGCAAAAAAATTGGCACAGGTGTGTATTTTTATTGGAATTTTACTATTTCACCGTCATTTTTTTGCATTAGGTACAAAAAACACTCCCTCTCAGCACCTTTTGGACAAAAATGTCCCCATTGAAACCCATTAAAACTGCCATTTTTAATCCCCGGTTCAGTTAACTATAAAATTATGCAATCTTTGTTAAGAGGCTTTCATTCTGATGGCAAGGCTTGTGCCATTTTTTTAAGTTTGGCCTATAAAACAAATATCGCTTTATTCCTGTTTTCTGCTTCGGCATATTATAGAGCCGACTGGGTAAATTATGCAACGATATTTGTGTGGGTGTGTTGGTATGGATGTCAGAGTGTGGTTAGTATGTGTGTTATAAAAAAATATGTGTGTAGAGAAAAACTGCAAATAACAAATCCAATCACTGTGAGCTCCAGTGGGGTTTTGCTGCCACCCAATGGGGGAAATATGTTACTACGCCCAAACAAACTGTTACCCAAAGCTCATTTTTTTGAGATATCATCCTCAAATTTGGAACACAACCTATTTAGATTTATGGCTTTGATTTTATTGCAGTTTTGAGTTCAACCTGATTTATAAAATATATATATTTTTTAAATAATTTTCATAAACTTATACCTATATAACTTTTTTTTTTGGATTTACTTATTATTATTTTTTTACTTCAGCAATAATCTGCAAAGGGTCTTCTTTAAAATGATACCAAACTTAAGTCTGTGCTCCGAAGCGTCACATTTTTATGACAGTTTTTTGACACGGACATTTTTGTCCTCTTTTTACCTGTGTGTAACTTTTTTTAATTGATGCACAAGGGTTAAAAAAAATTGACATTGGAGACCTAGAAGCTGCGCTGAGCGTAACTCACACACACACGCGTGCGCACACACACACATATTCCCTCCTCGCTCCCCGACGCAACAAAACCGTTCAAAACCCATAAAAGCAACAATTATTAATAATACTTACAGGTTGTGATTGGAAGGAGGAAGCTGATCCATATACACTGGGTAAGTAAGTTACTGAGCCCTCCTTCAGGAACAACCGCTCGCGAATCCACATTTGAATTCATTTATGTTTTTGAACTAACGTTATTCGTCAATAAAATGCTGAGAACACAATCGGGCTATACTGTTGTGGTATCGTTGCTAATATGAACTCTAACCACCGATTCTTCACATGCTCGAACCCTGGAAAGTGGCTGAACTGTCTTTGCTGTCTTCGGCCAGTATGTCTCTACGTCACGACGAACCAGCTAATGACTCGTTTCAAAAACAATTCATTTCATAGACTCAGAGTCGACTCTCACTTTTGAAAGACAGTAACTTTATATACGCTGCACTTTCAGATATAAATCTTCACAGGATGTTTTCATTCCTTAGAGCTATAGTCCACTCCATATGAACAATCATTTTCAAAACATGATAGGGGCTCTTTAACAGATCACACATGCCGTAGGGATCAAACCCATGTGTGTGTGTGTGTACCTCTGCTCCAGAGTAGTTGAATATTCCCACTACGCTCACAGGTACGAGTTTATTGACGCAGCGGCCGAGAGCTTTCCGGCCCAGAGCGAAGACGAACGGGATCTCCTGCTCCCTCGCCATGGCGATGACATTATAAAGGGCCTCATCCAGACCACCTACACACACACACACGTCACAGAAACACAACATTAAACACTTCATGGACGTTCGGTTTGGTTTGGACTCATGAAGTAATTACAGAGAGTTTCTCAACATGATCCTCATGGCCTGGATCTTCTCAGAGTTGGGCTAGGTGTGTGTGTGATTGGTCTCTACCTTTGGCCTGGATCTTCTCGCAGTTGGGCGAGATGATGACACACTTGATCTTGTGCAGCTTCATGTGTTTGGTGACCTCTCGCAGGCCCATGACCAGACGCCGCTTGGCTTTGGCTTTGCTCGGCTCGTTCTGATAAACCCGTTCCTGGAAGCGAACCAACTCCTGCAGGAGCAGCGTCACACTCTCGTCGATGTCCTTACTCAACACCTGATTACAGTACCTACACACACACACACACACGTCATGATAAATGTTGACATGTCATCCTCACACAAGGACAATGATAACATCAGGCAGCCGCAGCAGCTTCAGTCTCAGTCACGGGAACACTCAGAGCCTTTCTGGACAACAGCCAGCGACACCAGGACGTTTAGGGGTGGGGTTAGTGTGTGTGTGTGTGTGTGTGTGTGTACTAGGGCTGGGTATTGAGATAAATTTCACAATTCGATTCGATTTCGATTCACAAGCTTGCAATTCGATTCGATTTCGATTCGATTCAATGTCGATTATTTTGGATATCAGTAACAATAAATGGCCATTTTTATCAAGGGAATCAAATCTCTTAACCCTGGGGGGCCACTAGATGGCGCTAGGGGGGCCGCAAAGAAATTCTAGATTCTAGAATATGAAATTATTTAAAAAAATTATTTTACCTGTATGTAAGTTTGGATTGTCCTATGTGAAATCTGCATTGCATGATTTCTTTTATATTGTAAAACTTGTATAAAATTGTATGTCTTCTATATTGAAAAAGTATTTCTTTAAGTAGAGTAGAATTTTTTTTGTTTCTTGCTGAAAAAACAGATTGCTGTTCAAATTTGCAAACCAAACTTGAGCCACTGTCATTTACTACCTTAAAATGTAAGTTTAATGCACTTTTTTACAATCAGCAAATTAATTTTTCAGTGTTTATCTTTTACTATGAACATCACAAATGTTCAGTATTCAATACTTTTGTTGCACTTTTTCAGACAATATTACTGTTAACTGTCAAAACCATTTTTTATAAAAAAATGTTATATTTAATGAAATGTACAATTTAACTAATTTTGTATATTCAAAGACATAAAGCTAAAAACAGAGCTGTTGTTCCAGCATTGTACAAATTCATTTGTTTTTGGTACAATCTAAAATTTGTAAGTAAAATTGTACGTTTGAGGATGTTTTCGTTATGAGTTTTCTTTTGGGGGGCCACAAAAGGATTCACCCTACACAAGGGGGCCTCCTCCTGAAAAAGTTTGAGTACCACTGCTGTAAACTATGGGAGTCTAGTTGTAGCCTATAGGCTTCATTAGCCTAATATGAAGGTAATAATGAACTGTTTTGTAGCTATACAAACACTTATATTACACTTTTATAATAAGAAGATTATATGTAATATAAACATTTAAATGGTGGCTGTCATAAAAACTTGCCAGATTTATTCAAATATGCATTAAATATTGAAGAACATTAAGATTATAATGCATATGTAATATGGTGTATATATTTAGCAAAATGCTCCTCTCTAGAGTTGTTTTTTCTAGCTGACTAACGAGTTTATGTGGGTTTTCTGAGGTAAATATGACGATACATTGATTACAAGCTGTTTAACTGACGTCTTTCCACGGTTGAAACGCTGATTGAGCGAATCAATGTGACATGATCTGGATTTGGATAAGTTGTACTCTATCTTTAACACACTTTCAGACGCTCGCTCATGTTTATATTATTAAGCCGGAAGAGAGATCAGCGCTGCTGCTTCTCCAGAGCGATCTCACGCCACAGCGACAAAACGCTATTTATGTTTTTGAATTTCTAAAGAAAATGGACGTAATTTGAAAATTGAGACTTTGTTTCATATCAATAGTAACAAAGGACAAAGATTATTGCGATTTTTTGGATGCGCGCAGCCGCGATACAATGATCCATTCATTCAAATGAAACAGGATGACTAATCGATTCTTGAGATTTAAGAATCGATATCGGTTCATAAAAATGAGAATCGATTAATATCGAGAAATCGATGTTTATTACCCAGCCCTAGTGTGTACTCACTCTCTGAACCGGCGGCTGTGTATCTTGGTGATGGCCGACGCAGCCATGGGGCTCCCGATGCCTGAGCTGGCTGGTGAACCCTGAGACACGGGTGTGATGCTGTACGGAGAGTTCTGACTGGCTGGAGACAGGGACGCATCACTGGGCATGCTCAGACCGTTCTCTGCAACACACACACACACACACGGGAGCAGATGAGTACTGGCGTGCACCTCGCACATCGTTGTGTTTGTGATCATAGTCGGGATGCACCATACTGAACAAAACTGATATTTAGTTTTATTATTATATGTACTGTATGTGAGTTTGTCTGTGTGTGTGTGTGTGTGTGTGTGTGTGTTCGTACCGTCCTGCTCCTGTGTGAGTGTGTCCGTGAAGCTCAGAGAGTCTCTCTGCTCGTCGGCTCCAGACACGCCCTGATCCGCTGAACTCTTGCCCTTCTTAACCTCGCGCTCCTGCAGAATAATCTACACACACACACACAGAGAGAGAGAGGGTGGGGTTAATGTGCTGTGATGTCATATCCTGTCACGCTCAGCGGCACATGCGAGTATGTGAGTGTGTTGTGTGTATGCATTTGGTTGTATGTGTGAGTGTGTGTGCGCATGCATGAGTGAGAGTGGGTTGTGTGTGTATGTGTGTGTGTGTGTGTGTGTTGTTAAGCACCTTCTTCATGGCGGTGGTCTTCTTGACTTTGGGGATCTCTCTCTCTTTGCCTCTCTTGATGCGCGGCGCGCTGGAGTCCAGGATGTTGTGAGGAGGAGTGTGTGTGTTCTTGAGTCCCGTCACTCGACCGCCGCAATCTTTACTGTGCAGAGCGCTCACCGTCCCGACTGACAACACAACACACACCAGTGTTAGCTCAGAATCACAGGATAATATCAAGCGCAACCTTCCCGTCTCTCTCTCGAATCAGCGCTGAGTGAGTTAAACTGCAGTTCCTCCCCTGGCCACTAGAGGCGCTGCAGGAGACACTCACTCCCATAGACACGCATGTTAAAACGCCTAACTTTACAGCAGCATAAACATGTTCACAGTCTGGTGCGAAAAGTGGTTTTGGGCTATATTGCTAATTTTGCCCTTCATGACGACTGTGAGGTGAAGTTTAAATTATATTAATCCTTAAAGTTGTGCATAATTAAGGGCGTGGCCACTTGAGTGACAGTCGGAGTGTCGCTGAGGTCACTGCTAGCGTTAGCGTCACCTCAGCTAATCCGCCTCGCTGCACGTGTTGGTTTATCCAGCAGCCAAGATGGCGACGGCCGGCTTCAAAAACACTCTTCAGAAACAATAATAATAATAAATTTCCGATTTTATTTAAATATTGGTTAAAAATTTCAGTAATTTTGTTGTGATGCGCAGCAAAACTCATTCTACTATTCTAACGCAAACATTCAGGGAATTTTTTTTTTAAAATAAAAACTGTTGCATGAAGTCATGTGACCATAATGTAGTTTTTTTTTTTTTTTACACAAGATTAAGATATCTTTTCATGTTAATCAGCAACAATTCAATTTTAGAAACATTTCTATTTTTGAGACAGAGCATGACTATGATCATGTGAGATTCAGATTATGTTCATGTTAGAGGCATCTAATGTGAGTTTGAATCATATTTACTGCTGTACTGACTACTAATTCACCTCACATCTATGAAAATAAACAATAAGTTCAAACTGTATTCAAAGAAAAGCATGTTTGTCACTCGGTGTGTGTTTTGCATTGTTAAAACGTACGAATTTATAAAGTTTGCAGAGACTCCGCCCACACGCTCTTCTGATTGGCTGTGATTTTTGATTGATTTGGATTAATTCTGCTTGAGGGCAGAGTAAGAATCATAAAGTTTTGTTGGTCACAGGCTACAATAATACAAAAGCCAAAATATTGGGTTTGCGTGGTTAACAAGCAGGGTGATGCTAACTTCTGAACATACGGACTCATAATCAGGAAACGGCGGGCTTTTGTTCTGAAGAATAATGTGTGTATAATGTAGTTAGAGTGCTGTACCTGTGTATGAGAGTGGTTTGGTGTTGTTGAGTTGTCGCGCTCTCATGGCCTGCTGTTGCTTCTCTAGCGCCGCTAACATGTCGCCCAGATCCAACTGTACCGGCGTCCTGCTCTTCTTACCGGCTGCTTTAGACAGAGCCTCCTAAACACACACACACACACACACACAGTTCTTCAAACATGGCGGATCTGATGTTCAGCACACTCCTCCACCAGTCTCAGTCACGGGCCGGCTGAACACTTTTCTGGAAACACTTCAAGAGTTCAAACTCGCGTTCTGATTGGTTAATTTCTACAGGATGTCCTTGAGATGTGTGTGTCGCATTCTTTATCGATCGTGTGTGTGTGTGTGTGTGAGAGTCTGGAGCTGTACAGATGTGTGTGTACCTGTAGTTTCTTCTGCTCCATGCTAATCTCGGAGTATTCCTGCGCTGTGGCGAGAGCGGCCGCTAGCGCTTTCTTCCTCTGACTCTTGGCTCTCTTGGGAACGGAGCTGGTGATCGGGATGGGCGTCTGCACGATGCTGATGGGGGAATTCTCCGGAAGGTTATCCAGCTGCACACACACACACAGAGGTTTGAAGCCCTGATATACTTCATAGTGTGGCATCATTTCAAAAGTTGGTAACACTTTATTTCCCAGTGTCCTTGTTGCATGTGTTACATGTACTTACCATAATAATAACAATAAATTATGCATAATTACCCTCAACCACATCCTAGAAATTACATGAAGTTAATTATTACTCAGTATTTAAATATATAATTACACTGTAACAACGACACCTTAAACCTGCAGTTTGAAACAGCTCGTCTAAGATCATTAGACTGCTCCGTAGTGATGGGCGGATCGATCCTGAAGTATCGATACTTCGATACTGACGTGGTATCGAAAAGGATCGATCCTCACATAAAAATATCGATCCAAATGTGTATTTTTTTTAACCAGTAATTTTTTATTAATTTAGCACGCAATTCAGTGCGAAAAATAAACTTCTAAGTGGAAAAATAAGCGAATGTTAGCGGGTAATTGTGTAGGATAGAACCTTTTCTACTAGTCATCATCTGTATACAAGACGAAACCAATCAATCACAGAGAGGGTTCGATGCTGGTGCTTCGCTGAGCTCACAGGCCCAGTGTGTTTGGGAAAACGAAGCCTTGCTTATGACAGAGAAACAATCGGGAGTTATTTCGCAATAAACAAACCAAAACTGTACATAACGGTTTAAAATGTTGACGTCAGTAAGATCTTTTTTATGAAATTAATATTTTTATTCAACAAGGATCAATGCATTAAATTGATCAAAAGTGAAAGTCAAGGGTTTTACACTGTTAAAAAAAATCTACTTCATATAAATGCTGTTCATCAAATAATTCTGCATAAAATGTATCATGGTTTCCAACAAAATATGAAACGGTTTTCAACATTGATAATAATAAGAAATGTTTCCTGAGTAGCAAATCAGCATATTAAAATGAATTGTCATCATGACTGGAGTAATGATGCCGAAAATTCTGCTTTGATCACATGAATAAATTACAGTTTACTATGGCGTAAAAAAAAAACAGATAGCCTATGTTAAATTGTTAAATTGTAATATTACAGTTTTTACTAAGAAATAAAAGTCTTCAAGACCCCAAACTTTTGAACTGTAGACTAGTACTAGGCTAGTACTATAATTAGGGTGGTTTTGTAAAAGTCACTGACTAAAAGGGAGTTGAGAGCACAAATCACAAAATAGCTATTTAGGCCTAGCAGTCATGAAAATGTGTTCAGATTTACCAAGTTCAAATGCACGCTTTTAAAATGAAAAAGTATCGGTATCGATATCAGCGATACTGGTCCTGTATTTACTTGGTATCGGATCGATACAGAAATTTGCAGTATCGCCCATCACTACTGCTCCGTCTGGCATACGCCTTCAAGCAAGCATTGGTCCATTGATGATGATGATGTAATAAGTGGGCGTGGCTCCGAGGCTCCGCCTTCTTTGAGGTGTAACTTCTCATTTCTTCAGTTCAGTCGGTCGAGGTCAGACACACATGAACACACTGAGAGTCGCTCTACAGTAGAAACGTAAGCAGACACTGTTTCTCTGTTTAATACTGTAAATCTGCTGCTTTAAAGCGATCTACTATAGAAATAAACTGCAGATCTAGTGTAAACATCAACATCACGGTGATCCGATGCTTTCCTCACCGCTGGCGTTTTAGTTGTGTTTGTTATTGAGAGGAAACAGCACGGCACATATTTGCATATTCATCTGAATGTGGTTTCAAAGATATTTTAAAAGCGTGTTTTTACCCGCGGGCGAAACACTCACCAGGGTCTTGGGAAGTTTGGGTTGAACTGGATCCGGTTTATTCCGCTGAGCAGCGCCGCCTGTGGCCAGATCAGGAAACTCATCCTCATCCTGAACAACAGGACAAACAGACACAATCAACAATGAACAGTGTGTGTGAGAGAGTGTGTGAGTGTGTGTGTGTGTACCTGAAAGTACAGTGGCTCAGGTGTGAGGTGTGTGTTGGGGGTCTCTGGAGGGGTGGATCTCCTCGGTCCGGCTGCACGACACCCGAAGCTCATCTGGAAGTCCTGCGGGTCACATGCGGGTCAGACGATGCAGAATAACGTTCTTATGTTGTTGTTTTTTTTTCCCTAACTTTTCAAAACTTGTCCCTTGGAACCAAAAGTGTGTTCTCGAGCACCAAACACTGTCGTCCAATGACTGTCCAGAACACACTTACAGTTCCTGTGTTAGCGGCCGCTAAGTTAATAACTAACGATCTTCACAACGGAAGTGAATCAATCTAAATTACAATAACTTTATTCTATCCCAAACACACTCTGTGACTGTGTCCTCCTGTTATCTCTGTAACGCCGCTGTGGAAGAGTGTTAAAGTGTGTATAATATAGACCCCTTTTCAGTTGGTAAACATGGTGACATTTTTATGTGGAGGCAGAAAGATGCCTCTGGCTGCTTCACTAACGCTAGTTAGCAAGGATTGTTAGCTTGTTTTTTAACAATGACTGGAGAAAATCCGATATTATCTTAATGTGTACGGTCACTCAGTGTCCAGAACCGCGATTGTTATTTCCAAAAGTTATTTTTAACGGACGGAACCAGATTGGCCGACCCGTAGCCGCCTACACGCTCACTCAATGATGGACGATCTGACAGGATTAACGTACGTTACCTCGAGTGAGTGGCCTGACTTCTACACCTACCTTATAGAGAAACCGATCGTAAAGAGAAACTGAGGCGTATAAATCTTTAGATGCTTATATGGTCCTGTACAAGACTTGTGTGTACGATCCGCAGTTCTGCCGAGACCACGACAATATAAAGAGTGACATTACAGTGCGATTTTAACCATGTGAATATTTTCTAGAAATAAAAGTTCCAGATACAGCATATTCATTTTTCATCAATTCTTGCACCAAACAACACAACAAGATGACATTTAATAATAATAAAAGTAATTAAAGCTCCTTATTATGTAGCCGAATCTGTGCTGGTTTGCATTGGCCGCCTCCAGTTTACACTTTGTTTTGCCTCCAGCTAGCGCCGTGACGGAACTGTGACGTCGGCGCAAAAGGGGTCTATAGATGAGGGAGACTCGACTGGTCATGTGACCTGTACCTGTGTGTAGCTCCTCTCAGGTGTTCTGCTGCCTCTGAAGAACGGTGTGTTCCTGTCGGGCCACGGCTTCTGGACCGCCTGCGACGACACATTCCCCCAGCTGACCGCTGTGAACACACACACACACACACACACACACGTTTAAAGGCCCATTCACACCAAGAACAGTAACTATAACAATAATAATTAAATCAGAAAGAGCTTTATTGCCGAGTATGTTTGCACACACAGAGCTTGTTTTGGCGACAGAAGCTTACACTACAGACCGTAAAATAAAGATAAATGTGAAACACACACATATGTGTGTATATAATAACTGTAATTGACACTAACTGTGAGGGGAATTATCATGATAACGAAAACTATGATGAACGACTGTTATGATTATAGTTGTGCACTTTGATTATTGTGATTATAAACTTTATGGTCCCAAATATCGGTCTCGGTGTGAGCGAACACAAGAACCCTGATCATGTGACAGACGCTCACAAGCGTTCAGCTGAAAGAGAGATCTTACCTGTCATGACGCCAGCGTCCACAGCCTGCAAACACACACACACACACACACACAGATCAGAGAACAGCAACCGTAATAATCCTCATTTAGCATTTTTAGATCACACGCACTTAAAAACACACCCTTCCCTCACAGGTCAAAATGACCCAAAGCCCTAAAATTATACTTCATTTTTTGGTGTGTCCAGAAACCTTATTTTATTGAATTTTGAATAATTATTTTTTTTTTTTTTAACTTTTATATTACTAGACTTGGTCAATAAATAAATAAAGTCATTTAAGCACATTGCTCACATTCTTTTATATTTCCCTTATAATTCAGCTGTAAATGTCCTAGATTGAGTGTGTTTGTGGAATGATAATAATAATAGCAGATGATATTTGCTGACTCTAGATGGGCTTATATCTCTATATGAGCAGAGGAGCTGTCCCGCTGGGTCCGAAAGCCAGTTCGCCTCACACACACACATGTAGACTTTATAAATATTTTTTTTGGAAAGTTTTAGCATTAATAGTTATAATTTTGAGCATGTTTAGTGTTCTCGGTGCGAACTGAAGCATTCACTCGTTCCTGGCGGGGTCAGACTGACCCGAGAGTGAAGGGTGTGTTACTTTTTAAATATCAAACACAAAACTCATCGAATCAATTCAACATTTTTTTGTGTATTCGTGGTTCAAGTGTGTCTTGGACCCCCTGATGAACACTTAGGGCCAGTTGTTCAAAGGTAAACTGATCGGATTTTGGTTATCGGATTGGATCAGATCTTGAAAATGGGTTGTTCAAAAGTGAAAGAAGGAATCTGAAATCAGATTAGATCAGGGAATCCAATCCTAGTTTTCAGTTTGTGTTGTTCAAAACTTGTCAGTGGGATTTGGATAACTTTGATCCAAAAAAACGGGATTATCCTGATCCCAAGAGGGGTAGGATTTCAAGGTGGATTTCAGGAAGGAAATGTAGTAACACTTGGTCAAATAATACATTTGTATCATTTTAGATATATACTTATCTTTATATTTTGCACTTGACTTGTGTAACCATTGTAACAGTGATAAAGTAGACATAGGCTAACAATTAAGCTATTCAGTATAGTAAAGTAAAAATAAAATAAAAATTATCTTGTCCCGATGAAATAATTCCCCAAACAGATTTCAATAACAAACAAAAATAATATATTCATTTTTCGGTCATTCATCATCAAAATGTCCACAATGTATTTGTTAATGTATGTTTGTGGGTCATAAAATAAATTATGATTAGAAGTGGATGTTTATGCTATTTTCGTGTTTTTTTCTCAAAATAAGAAACACTTACAGTGAGCCCATGTTGGCTCTTCTACCTGTTCTTAGCCCACATTGTGATATGTTGTCCAATTTAGAGCACTGGTAATCTTGAAAACTGTGTATCTGGATCAGGGTGATCCAGTCCAATGTTGCTTTGAAAACCCGGCATAAAAGTAAGACGGATTACCTGATCCTGGATAGGAAAAAATGGGATTTCCAAATCCGGATCATTTTGATCCAGATTAAATGTTTTGAACAACTGGCCCTTAATTTTTAAAAGAATTTAGATGTGATGGATTTGGCGTACCGCCGCGGGTGTGTGTTGATTGGTGGAGGTGTTGTTGGCTCCCTGGTTGTGTTTGGGACTGCAGTATCCGCTGTCACTGTCGATGTCGGCCTCGCTGACTCCCTGCTCACTGGACGACTCCTGCTGCGACGTGCGCCTGCGTCGAGCTTTATTACTCCACAGCTGAGGACTCGCCTGATCCGACACACACCTGACCGCCCCGCTGCCCGACGCCTCGCCGGGGAAATCTGAACACACACATGTTTAAATGACTCACTCATTAACAGTGACTCGCTGCTGCCACCTACTGGCGGTTTAAATTTCACATTTAAAGTTTACTTTTTAAAAATAGTTTCAAAATATCAATATTCAACACTTTATGTTTAAAAAAACATCAATTCAGTTCACATTTATTTGTATAAAGCTTTTCACAATACGCATCATTTCAAAGCAGATTTACCATATTATAGTTTACAGTGATCTGTTATTATCAGAGGACACCGTCTAAGTTATGTATTTCAGAAATCACAGCTAGCGAAAAATTCATTTATTTAAACAATGTAATTAAGATGAAGAGCTCATTGAAGTGATGAATACTTGATTGAATGATTTATAAAATCAAAACAATGCATTTGTCAAACTGCAGGTTGCATTGACGTCCCTCTGAGCTGCATTATACAGTCTGTGTAAACGTACTTCTGTACTTTTTTTTGCTATTTTATAATTCTATATTTTTTCGATCAAAGGTCAAAGGTCATCACCTGTCTGCTGTGCTGCGTCCACCAACAGCACCGTCTTGGTCCTCCCATCAGGCCCGGTCGCACACACCTCCTTCTGCACCGCCACGCTCCGCATCACGGGACGCTTGGCTCTCATTGGCTGAGCCATCGGCTGCTGTGAGTGATGCAAACGACACATCAGGGTTAGTTTAAATCAATGAAACCTACAGTCACGTACGTGACCTTGAACCCCAAAACCAGTCAGAAGGGGGGATTTTCTGAAATTGAGATTCATACATCATAGTTCAGTAAACAAGAAGTTAATATTAAGTGACTTATATTTTAGACGCAATATTGTCTGTTTTTGCGTCTGAGCGACACACGGCGGTGTTCGCTTACTGAACGAACGAATCGTTTGAATTGACTCGTTAAGACTGTCTCAATTCGCCTATTTGTACTACACACTAGAAGTATGCTCTCTTCATGTAAAGAACAATTGTCAATCATCCTGTCACTGTATACTGACCTGTCAATCATCCTCCTGTCAATCATCCTGTCACTGTACACTGACCTGTCAATCATCCTCCTGTCAATCATCCTATCACTGTACACTGACCTGTCAATCATCCTCATGTCAATCATCCTGTCACTGACTTGACCTGTCAATCATCTACACACTGACCTGTCAATCATCCTGTCACTGTACACTGACCTGTCAATCGCAGAATCACGTTGATCTGCAGTTGCGTGTCTTTTATGACTCTCCTCGTATTAATGTATAATGATCCATTTAAAAGTTAATTTAAAAAAGTAATGATCCATTTAAAAGGATTTTTAGAAAAGTCCACATTGTTATTGCAAAGGAAATATAATACATTTAACATTAAATAAATATTTTTTAATCAGGTTTAACTTTGATTAATCACCGTAGATCGCACATATCCAACATGTTTTATAGTTTTTTAACACTTTAACTTGTGTTTGAGGTGTTTGAGGTTCCTCCTCCAATGCGAAAAGGGTTGTGGGTAATATTAGCCGTTATAGTCCGGCCAACTCTTCAACACACTGTTTTGGGACACACTTATTCTAATCTCACACACTGTTTCGGAGAGATATGGACATTGGGATGCAGGGATAGACTCAGTAACTGACGGGGACTCGCTGACACCTACTGGCCGTTTCAATTTCACATTTAAAGCAACTTTTTATTTTAACGTTTTATTTTTAAAAAAAATTTAAAACATTATTTATGCATTCGTAACTGCAGGTTAAACACAAAAAAAAAATATTAATTTTGTTAATTTATATATTCATATATATAGTGGCTCTGGAGAAAACCGTGATGTCATCGTCCAGTTCTCATGTAATGCTGTCAGTGCAGGAGATCAATAATACTGATGAATATTACATTACTTGAGTGTGTGTGTGTGTGTGTGTGTCTCATACCTTGTGCAGGACAGGGGTTCGTGGGACGCCTCTCCCTCTCTGTGGCGTCGGCCTGTCACTGCAGTCGGACACGGGGTTCAACACGCCGGCCGGTACGGGCCCCGCAAACGGCCCCGGGAAGGGCTGGTAGAAGCCCATGACGGGCGGGCAGGGCGTGGGCATGATGGCGTGGTAGTACGTGGCGTAATCGCTGGTGACGGGCGGCTGGGGCGACGACAGGATGGGGTACGCCAGGTACGGCCCGCCGGGGCTCGGGTTGAGCTGCTGCCAGCGCTGGTCTCCTCCGTTATACATGGGCAGCTGTCGACTGGACACAAGCACAGCACAGCTAAAACAGATCCATTATAATACAACACACAAACACTCATACACAACACACAAACACTCATACACAACACACAACACATCCAGTTTCAGCATCTCCAGAACCGTGTTTAACCCTTGTGCATCCTTGTGGACATTTTTGTGCTTTTCAGTTTTGTTTTTTTGATCACTTTGCCTGTGTTAAAGCTAACTGCAAAAAAATTGGCACAGGTGTGTATTTTTATTGGAATTTTACTATTTCACCGTCATTTTCTTGCATTAGGTACAAAAAATACTCCCTCTCAGCGCCTTTTGGACAAAAATGTCCCCATTAAAACTGCCATTTTTAATCCCCGGTTCAGTTAACTATAAAATTATGCAATCTTTGTTAAGAAGCTTTCATTCTGATGGCAAGGCTTCAAAATTTTATTTTTTTACTATTTTTTATCAGATGGTGCCATTTTTTAAAGTTTGGCCTATAAAACAAATATGGCTTTATTCCTGTTTTCTGCTTCGGCATATTATAGAGCCGACTGGATAAATTATGCAACGATATTTGTGTGGGTGTGTTGGTATGGATGTCGGAGTGTGGTTAGTATGTGTGTTATAAAAAAAATATGTGTGTAGAGAAAAACTGCAAATAACAAATCCAGTCACTGTAAGCTCCAGTGGGGTTTTGCTGCCACCCAATGGGGAAAATATGTTACTACGCCCAAACAAACTGTTACCCAAAGCTCATTTTTTGAGATATCATCCTCAAATTTGGAACACAACCTATTTAGATTTATGACTTTGATTTTATTGCAGTTTTGAGTTCAACCTGATTTATAAAATATATATTTTATATAAAATATTTTTTATAAATAATTTTCATAAACTTATACCTACATAACTTTTTTTTGTATTTACTTATTATTATTTTTTTACTTCAGCAATAATCTGCAAAGGGTCTTCTTTAAAATGATACCAAACTTAAGTCTGTGCTCCGAAGCGTCACATTTTTATGACGGTTTTTTTGACACAGACATTTTTGTCCTTTTTTACCTATGTGTAACTTTTTTAAGACAAATAACATCTAAAGTTAAAAAGTTCACGTCACTGTTTGATTATTGTTGCAATGTTAGTCCCTTAAGTGTCCGAGTTAATACACTAACCAGTTTGAAGCATCTACAATTAGTAGTAATTAAGAGTACAATAGTCTTGAATTAAGAGCTTTTATAAAGTTATAAAACCTATTTAAAATGACAAAAAAAAAAACAGCCATAATCATATTTCTTTTATAAAAGAAGTACACGTGTGTGTGACTAGAAACACCTTCGTTTGTGCTGTGCATTGGAGACAGCGGCTGGAAAAACAGCAGAATAATGCAGATCACATGTTTGGCGAGAGGTTTGCTCATGTCTTTGCACAGCGATTGATTCTGATTATTGGAAATAAACACATGATTGATGCAGACGCCACCGTGGCCATGGGCTGCTGGGTAAGACCGGCCATCAAGACAAGACAAGGGGGTTTGGGGCGGCACTAGTGTCTGTTGGCGGACAGGGAAACCTGTTTGAAAACAATCTCTGTTTATGCCATTACATCTGGTCACACACACACACACACACACACACACACACACACACACAGTAGCACAAAGTGTGCACTTCCTCCAATTCAAAGTGAACAGGAAGGAAAAGCAGCAGGATCCATTGGGAATAGAGGCGATCCCTCACACACACACACAGCCATCTATCCAGCCGTGCACATGAAGTCATGTCGTAGAATTCTAATGTTTTTATATCAATTTAATTAGTTATAAACACAACAAAACATATAAATTACTTATTTATGAGCATTTATTCCAACTTCCTGAACGTCACCTGAGGGAGGAGGTCACATTCAACTCATTTCTGAACAAAATGCTCTCCTCAAACTCCATTAAACACACACAATGAGTGTGTGTGTGTGTGTGTACCTGTTGCTCTGGTTCTCCTGTACGAAGGGGTAGCAGGTGATCAGGTAAGAGGGGATTTGTGTGGGCTCAGCTCCACCCTCACCGCACAGACTCATGGGTAATAATGAAGCTTCAACACCTTTCTTCTGAGGGATAAACGGTTCCACTTCAGCAGAGAGCTTCACATCCTAAAACACACACACACACACTTGTGTATTTAGACACAAAACACTGCATTACAGGGCTACCGTTTTTTCTGAAATGTTAGTTATGTTCATGTATTATTAAATGTTTATTCAATGTTCAGTACGGTGAATAAGACACGAGAGCAGACATGAACCCAGTCCAGCCCAGAGTGTGACCAGCACACACACACACACACACACACCACAGATCTGTGCTATTCACACACTAGCAGTTTGATGCAAAAAACACACTGGCAACAAAAGTTAGGGTTAGTGTGTGTGTGCGCAAATGAGTGTGAGTGAGTGCCAGTGTGTGTAGAAAAGCATTGTGCATTATGTAAACACAGAAAAATCAAAACTACTCCAGAAAAATGTAAGAGTGTGTGTGAGAGTGTGTAGAAAAGCATTGTGCATCATGTAAACACAGAAAAATCAAAAGTACTCCAGAGATCATGCCTGACATCTCTAAAAGCGTCATCAGCCTTGTGACGTACGGTTCATTTTATGTTGTTTTGAATGCCCTACTGCATTATGGGTAATAAATCAGTCAGATACAACACGCTGAGCATGGTTTCCTCCTCCAGATGTGTGTGTGTGAGCACAGCATACTACTAATATCTTTTTACTGCAGAAAAAGTATGGTTATATTCATTCTGAATTAGAGATGAGCCAGATGTCAGCACACACACACAGGTCGGTCACATGTCTTACGGCTGAACACGTCTGAAGCGCACAATCAAATGATCAAAAACATGATCCTACAGGCGAGTACATGACAGGCGTGACATCTCTGTCCCTGTTATTCCAGAACGGCAGCTCAACGAATCAGGACGAGAACAGCGAGTTTGCTTGCAGGTCATGTGACCGTGATGTCATCACATGCCACACATTCTCAGGTGAACACACTGCACTTCCTGCAGAGAAGCTCGCAATCATGTCACCGAGCAGGAAGAAATCATTAAACAGATGAAACACGTCACGGCACAATCTCCACACAACCACAGGAAAATGACGGATGATACTCGAGGTGCAATGGTGACGTTTCTCACTGTTTGGCTGGTTGTGGGTCATGATTTTTCTGGGTAGAGTATTTTTTTTATTAATGTATGGTTGTATCCTCAACATTGAGCAGCACATTCAAGCTTATACCAGAGAATGTCTAAGTGAAGAAAATTGGCACTGGCTGCAGTAACGCGTCTCTGTCCATGCGGGGGCGCTCGCGGTCGAGTGCAGAATGAATGGGAGTCAATGGGGTTTCACCCCAAAAAATCCACGTTTCTCAGGATGTCATTTTTTGTCAAGTAATTTGAAAGTTGCATTCAAAAGGGAGGGCTAAGATAATACACTCAGCTGAAAATTTCACTAATCTGTTCTAAAAATCCGTTCATAACTGTGATGACGTCACACAATAGCAGAATGCTAGCGCGATCCGGCCAACAACGGCCTAACCTGTAAGAAATCAAAAGGACATAAGTACTCGTTCATTCGACTTTTGGCCTATAATCCATATTGAACTTGCGGAATCAACAATAAAATCTATGTTGATTTAACGACAAGCAGGTGAAAGAGACACATTTAGCCGTTTAGCCCCATAGACTCCCATTCATTCTGCTCTCGCTCATGATCACCTCCAGTGGAATTATAATGGAACTGCAACCAAGATGACACACAATAGGGCCAAGGCGTTGTCTCCGTTAGATGGGCTCTGATTATACACACTTTTAACATAAAAACAGCATGTTTGAAAGCAGACAGGCTAAAGTCAACTAAAGCAAATGCAACAATTATTCCCAGGCCAAAGATAGAAAATTCTGCGGGAATATACATACATACATACATATATATCTATCTATATATATATATTTATATCATAATAAACTATATATTGGCTAATTAATCTATAATCAATTTTTATATAATTTTTAAGAGCCTGATTACAAAAACAAGAGTCTCATCATTAAAAGTCACGTCCCAAACACAATTAAAGTTCTATAATTAATTCTGTCAATTTTATATAGACTATATGACAGACTTGTGTTGCACTGAACTGTATTGTGCTTTTTGAAGTGATTTCAATCATATTTCAAGATATTTAAATCCATCATGTTGAACAGAGCGCATCTGAAGCATCTCGGCTGGACGAAACCATAAGTTATTTATCAGCTTTAATATATCGGGCAGATTCTCTACAGATGAACACATATATCAGCTGATACCGATATATCATGCATCCCTGAATATACATACAGTACACAAGCCTTGCTTTTATCTCAAAAATACATATTTTAATTAAAAAATGATTGTGCTCCATCTGGACAGTCTCTTTTTAGTTTAAACTGTGACATTAAGTCAAAATGTTTCCATTCCAAAATAGAAAAATATGCACATTTATTTTCACAATATCTACATAATGTTGTAATCACTGGAAAAGAACGTAAGAGCGCTTTACATTTAAACGAATCTAATCGAAAAATTTAATCCATAATCATCAAAATTATAACAAATAAAGGCTTGAAATATCTCACTTTGCATGTAATGAGTCTATATAATATATTAGTTTCACCTTTTAAGTTGAATTACTGACATAAATGAACCATATTCTCATTTTCCATCCAGTTTCACCTGAATATGTAATAAAAACGTCATTTCTTTCTCAAACGAACTGAAGCAAATCTTCACTCTTGCCTGTCAGAACTGCCCTCATCCAATATATAAACCCAACAATAATAATAATAATGGAAAATATATACAAATATAATAATGACAACATCCTGATTCCCTGATTAAATACACAGTCATTGTGATCGGAAACAAAGACACATCTGATGCTGTGTGTGTGTGTGTGTGAATGGAGTGTGTGTTATAGTATATAGCAGCGATTGTTCGTCTGTAGGTGGTGGGCGGAGCTCTGTACACTCTTCCGATTGTGATGTCACACACCATCTGCTCTCTCTCGTGTCCAATCAGATCACCGACAGCAACATCAGTCCACGCTGCTAATCAAATCTCCAAATGTACACCGTCCCATCGCTCTACACTGCTCAGCGTGATGATGATACACATTAACATCACCATATTCCTCCGTAACTGGGATTGATTTGGCTCAATATCACGTGACCGTTCAAACGTATGTGATGTAGGCGTCACATGATCATCAGGGATTAAAGAGAGGACGGCAGCCGACGTTAAGCTAATTACACAAGCATGTTTGGGCAGATTAATACACTATCAATACACACACTAAAGTGAGTCAGAGTGAAGCTACAGAGATAAACACACGAACATACAACACTGGACCCCATTGACTTTCATTTTATGGACTGAGACGATATCTTCTTCTGTAGGAGAAAATCACAACGGTTTGGAAGGACATGAGCAAGTAAATGATGATTTTTGTGAGGACTATCCCCTTAAACGTGGTAAAGTGTGTGTATAAACCTGGCAGAGAACATGCAGAGCTCTCGAATGGCTGGAGATTCGTGAACGTGAAGCGAAGCTCGGCTCAACGTGGGCTGAACTAATGAGGGCGACGAGGGCCGCTTTTGTCTCTTCAGCATTTCTGTGTCAAGACTGTGTGTAGAAAACAGAGGGTTTTTGTGCTGAAGAAAGACAGGACACACAGAGAGAGAGAATCGTACAGAAAAAAAATCACTATGGGTCATGTTGCTTGACCATTTTTAATCTTCTGATGCGGTCTATATGGTTTATATTGTCCTTTTAAAGCAGAATTTGTCTCATATTTGATCAATTTTGCATCATTGATTCTACTATCTTCCAGTTTATCATTGCTTTTAATTTAAACTATCTGTGTTGTATAAAGAGCTGTAGAAAAATAAAGGTGGTTTGTCTTTTGGTGACTCCCTCCATGTATATTGCTTGTAAAGATGTTTTAAGGACAGAAACTCGAACTCAACTTCCATAATAAACGGATCCAAAAAGTGGATCTTCATCATTACATTGCACTTAAGTTCTAAGTCCAATGAATAATCTAGATTTCCTGAACGATTAATCACAACCCAAATAAAAGTTTGTGTTTACATTACGTGTGTGTGTGTACTGTGAATAATTATTTTGTATAAATATACACAAATGCATGTATATATTTAAGAAATATCTGCATGTACCAGTGTTGGGTAAGTTACTCTAAAAAAGTAATTAATTACTAGTTACTAATTACCTCTTCAACAGTGTAATTAGATTACTGTACTAATTACTCTCTCTAAAAAGTATTTAATTACTTTTAATTACTAATTACTTTCAAAATCCCATATCAATCTCAACCAGCTGAATAATACAAGGATAGACATGAATCTGTTTTAATTCTTTCAAATAAATACTATAAAATTGCATGAATTATCCTAAATCTGACCAAGGTGGAGAAGGTTACATTATAAAAACATACTTTTTAGCATCAGACAAAACATTTTGATGTTAAACCCACTATTGTTTTATGTCTGATCTCACACTTTTTTCATACATATTTTACAATAATTCGAGTGCGGTCGTAATATTTAGATTCCTCATTAAATGCATACGAATCGCTGTGAGATCGGATTGATCTATACACAGTATTTACCTCAATTACATCAGAAGTAACTGTAATTAAATTACAGATAAATGAAGAGTAATCCCTTACTTTACATTTTCAAGGGAAAAGTAATTAAATTACAGTAACTAATTACTTAGTAATTAGTTACACCCAACACTGGCATGTATATACTGACTCAAACCAGAACCTGAAATGATACTGAGGTTTCTGTAAAACGTCCCTAAAGCCGTCCCTAAAAAGTCAAATAACAAATAAATAAACTAGTGGTTTTGCATTACAAATGCAAATAAATTAAGATAATCACTCCAAAAATTAGGCAAATTAAAACCTTTTTGTAATTTTGGACCTGGACTTTGAGAAAGTGTGGGTCATCTCAAACAGGACGCGAGCGCATCGCTCGGCGGACACAAACACACGTGAGTGACACAGTTCTGAGAAACACCAGGAACACGAGGAGAAAAGCACAGAAACTGATCTGACTGACAGGAACATCACAGACACGCGAGGAATGTGATCAATGCAGAAAAACCTGACGGATCAGATGCGATCGGTGTCTGCAGAAACCAGCTAAAACCACACACACACACACACACACACACACACACCAGACCAAATAAACAGAGTACCCAACTCACTGCCACGAGCGTAACGAGGCGCTCTGCATTTTTTACTGATCGCGAGAGTTGAAGAATGTTCAACTTTGGGGAAAACACACTTTTTACCCAGCCGTCCAATCACAGTGGAGGAGAGGCGGGACTAATACCACACCGACCAACTGACACAAGATTCTTTCTGTGCAACCGACGACATCCACTACTACAGCTAACTGAACAAAATGGATCAAAAATACATTTTTAGTATGAAACAAATTATCTGCGAAATCAGTTACAAGTAAACTGTGCTGCGGATATTCTGTATCATAGCAATGAAACGTTTTCAGCTGGCTAAAAACGCTTTGATGGACACACGGCCTAAAGGCCGTTGCACACCGAGTACCAAATTTTCGTATGCGTATTTTCGTGTTCGTCAGCCTAAAAATTCGTCACGCACAAAAACCTTGCACACCTTGTCTGATGCGTATTTATTAAACCTTTGAGGGAAAAAACGCGAAAATACCAAATGGATTCGTCAAGCAGTGAGGATGATTTTGTTGCCCTCTCTCTTATTGAAAAAAGAAGAAAGAGAAAATATTGCGTGCGTCCATCCGATCCTGAAATTACGCCGAGAGGAAGGAGAGTTACCGCCTTATCAAAGCGTTGCAAATTTATCCCAAGGGATTAAAAATTGACTTCAGATTGTCAGTGGAACTGTTTGATGCTTTGCTTGCGATTCTGGAGCCACATATTAAAAACAAGACCACCAATTTCAATGAACCAATTGATTCTAAACAGAGACTGGCAGTGTGTCTAATGTATATCACAGACAATCAGTCACAGTCGATCGGTCATGTAATATCACAGTCGATCGGTCATGTAATACCCCAGTCGATCGGTCATGTAATACCCCAGTCGATCAGTCATGTAATATCACAGTCGATCAGTCATGTAATATCCCAGTCGATCAGTCATGTAATATCCCAGTCGGTCAGTCATGTAATATCACAGCCGGTCAGTCATGTAATATCCCAGTCGATCAGTCATGTAATATCCCAGTCGATCAGTCATGTAATATCCCAGTCGATCAGTCATGTAATATCCCAGTCGATCAGTCATGTAATATCACAGTCGGTCAGTCATGTAATATCACAGCCGGTCAGTCATGTAATATCCCAGTCGATCAGTCATGTAATATCACAGTCGGTCAGTCATGTAATACCCCAGTCGATCAGTCATGTAATATCACAGTCGATCAGTCATGTAATATCCCAGTCGATCAGTCATGTAATATCACAGTCGATCAGTCATGTAATATCACAGTCGATCAGTCATGTAATATCCCAGTCGATCAGTCATGTAATATCACAGTCGATCAGTCATGTAATATCACAGTCGGTCAGTCATGTAATATCACAGTCGATCAGTCATGTAATATCCCAGTCGGTCAGTCATGTAATATCACAGCCGGTCAGTCATGTAATATCCCAGTCGATCAGTCATGTAATATCCCAGTCGATCAGTCATGTAATATCCCAGTCGATCAGTCATGTAATATCCCAGTCGATCAGTCATGTAATATCACAGTCGGTCAGTCATGTAATATCACAGCCGGTCAGTCATGTAATATCCCAGTCGATCAGTCATGTAATATCACAGTCGGTCAGTCATGTAATACCCCAGTCGATCAGTCATGTAATATCACAGTCGATCAGTCATGTAATATCCCAGTCGATCAGTCATGTAATATCACAGTCGATCAGTCATGTAATATCCCAGTCGATCAGTCATGTAATATCACAGTCGATCAGTCATGTAATATCACAGTCGATCAGTCATGTAATATCCCAGTCGATCAGTCATGTAATATCACAGTCGATCAGTCATGTAATATCACAGTCGATCAGTCATGTAATATCACAGTCGATCAGTCATGTAATACCCCAGTCGATCGGTCATGTAATACCCCAGTCGATCAGTCATGTAATATCACAGTCGATCAGTCATGTAATATCACAGTCGATCAGTCATGTAATACCCCAGTCGATCAGTCATGTAATATCACAGTCGATCAGTCATGTAATATCCCAGTCGATCAGTCATGTAATATCACAGTCGATCAGTCATGTAATATCACAGTCGATCAGTCATGTAATATCCCAGTCGATCAGTCATGTAATATCCCAGTCGGTCAGTCATGTAATATCCCAGTCGGTCAGTCATGTAATATCACAGTCGGTCAGTCATGTAATATCCCAGTCGATCAGTCATGTAATATCCCAGTCGATCAGTCATGTAATATCCCAGTCGATCAGTCATGTAATATCCCAGTCGATCAGTCATGTAATATCACAGTCGGTCAGTCATGTAATATCACAGCCGGTCAGTCATGTAATATCACAGTCGGTCAGTCATGTAATATCCCAGTCGATCAGTCATGTAATATCCCAGTCGATCAGTCATGTAATATCCCAGTCGATCAGTCATGTAATATCACAGTCAGTCAGTCATGTAATACCCCAGTCGATCAGTCATGTAATACCCCAGTCGATCAGTCATGTAATATCACAGTCGATCAGTCATGTAATATCACAGTCGATCAGTCATGTAATATCACAGTCGGTCAGTCATGTAATATCACAGTCGATCAGTCATGTAATATCACAGTCGGTCAGTCATGTAATATCACAGTCGATCGGTCATGTAATATCCCAGTCGATCAGTCATGTAATATCCCAGTCGATCGGTCATGTAATATCACAGTCGATCAGTCATGTAATATCACAGTCGATCGGTCATGTAATATCCCAGTCGATCAGTCATGTAATATCCCAGTCGATCAGTCATGTAATATCACAGTCAGTCAGTCATGTAATACCCCAGTCGATCAGTCATGTAATATCCCAGTCGATCAGTCATGTAATATCACAGTCGATCAGTCATGTAATATCACAGTCGATCAGTCATGTAATATCACAGTCGGTCAGTCATGTAATATCACAGTCGATCAATCATGTAATATCACAGTCGATCGGTCATGTAATATCACAGTCGATCGGTCATGTAATATCACAGTCGATCGGTCATGTAATATCACACTCGATCGGTCACTCGATCGGTCGTGTAATATCACACTCGATCGGTCATGTAATATCACACTCGATCGGTCATGTAATATCACAGCCGGTCAGTCATGTAATATCACAGTCGATCAGTCATGTAATATCACAGTCGATCAGTCATGTAATATCACAGTCGATCAGTCATGTAATATCACAGTCGATCAGTCATGTAATATCACAGTCGATCAGTCATGTAATATCACAGTCGATCAGTCATGTAATATCACAATCGATCAGTCATGTAATATCACAATCGATCGGTCATGTAATATCACACTCGATCGGTCATGTAATATCACAGCCGGTCAGTCATGTAATATCACAGTCGATCAGTCATGTAATATCACAGTCGATCAGTCATGTAATATCACAGTCGATCAGTCATGTAGTATCACAGTCGATCAGTCATGTAATATCACAATCGATCGGTCATGTAATATCACACTCGATCGGTCATGTAATATCACACTCGATCGGTCATGTAATATCACAGTCGATCAGTCATGTAATATCACAGTCGATCAGTCATGTAATATCACAGTCAGTCAGTCAAATAATATCACAGTCAATCAGTCATGTAATATCACAGTCGATTGGTCATGTAATATCCCAGTCAGTCAGTCATGTAATATCCCAGTCAGTCAGTCATGTAGTATCACAGTCGATCAGTCATGTAATATATATAATATACCAGCTGCATTGTTTAAAGTGTAACAGCACATGTGCTAATTTTCAACACCTGTCCATAGGGGCGTTTACTACAAATAAAAACACATTATTAAACAAGACAAAGATCATTTACACATGGGAACAACTTTGGCCCGATTTCAGCCACTGTTTAAGGTCTCTGGTAAAGATGTTAATATCCTTCTGCAGTTTGAGTCCAGTTAGGAGAGTGTAGCCCCTCTGAAGGAGAAGCTAGACTGACCAAAAGATTTTCTAAACTTCGGTAGCACACAATCCCCACTAACTGAGGCTCTGGTGGAAGATCTTAAAGAGCCCTGACGCCTCTCTATGAGTGACACACAGTTGATCAAACATTTAAAAGTCAATTTCAAAATACTAAAATTTACAAAATTTTCAAAAGTAAAAAGCTTTTTTTATAATATCACAATGATGATATATCATGTTTTTTTTTGTAAAATATCTTAATTGCCTGTTTGTATAGAGAGATGACTGGTTTCAGAGTGGACGCTGATGTCTGTGACTGACCATGCAGTAATACAATATGAAAAATGTGGAAAAAACCATTGCATGTATAAACAATAAAGCCGCATGATGTGGCATCTCTCTTCAAATAAACCGAAAGCAGTTTAGATTTGATTTGACTTTCCTACAAACATGGTTTACATGACTTTGAAACTTCAGGTGTCTGTGCAAGATTATGCCCAAGTATTTTGTTTCATGAACCTCAGAGATGGGTTCATGGTCTAAATGAACTTCAAAGATGCTGTCAGGGGACCTCCGGTTGACAGAAAAACACATGGAAAAGGTTTTCTGAACATTTAAAGTTAAATGGGACAGTTGAAGCCATTTCGAGATGTTATGTAAAGCCTGTGTTAACTGCTGCTGTTGTAATATAAGAAATCTGTACTAACATAGTCATATAATAATCACAGTCGATCCGTACAATCAGACATGTAATAACTCTGATGTAACAGCACAGTCTCAAAACTAAATCATGTAAAACTAAGCGAAATATTATCACAGTCACAGTAGTATCACTCACAAACATCAATCACCTCCGTATTATAAACAAAAAAACATTAATCACATAAAATCTGTTGAATGAAAAATGAATGTTTACTTGATCCAAACACAGTGTGTCATTGTTTCTATCAATCACTCACATTTCAACCTTCATAAAGCAGATGTGTGTGGTCAATAACCGTGTCCTGATGGGAGACTACAGTACAGTGATAGTACTTTGACATATATCGAACCGAAGTAATAAATAATTCCCGTCTTGAAGTGCCATAATATTTATTTACTCGGTTCTCCGAATTACTTAAAAAAAAAAAACAGAGGTACTATTACCACGGTACTGTATAAAGGGATATATATATACTCACACAAACGCTACGCGACTATATTGAGCTATGGCAATAATCGCCATGTTCATTGATATTTCATTAATCACTGTTGTTATGGATCTAGATTTTTTTCATTTATTATAACAGGGGCGTCATTGTTTTGACGCGTCCCTTCGCTCTCAGCATCGCGTCAGCTCTAATATACACAACACACACACACACGAACACAAATAAACGCATATTTCACACACATGTGAGTGTTTGATCACAACAATATTCAGTCATTATGCCGTTTTGGACTTTAATCCGGGGAGCGCTGCTAATGCTAAAGCTAATATGAGGCCAGTGGGTGTTAATCGCGGTCGTGTATCGATAAATCGAGCTACCTTTCTCTCGCCAGCGTCCATCTCGCACACCGACACCGGAACCGAGCCGCGAGCTGCTGTCAGGAGGCCGTTAACGGAGACATGATCCGGAGCTCCGGTTCTGATGACCGTCACTGACTGACTGATTGAATGACTGACACTCATCTGGGACGGAAGCCGCGGAGGGTCATTAAGGACGTGCGTTGCTGTAATTATGGCAAGCTGCCGCTAGGGGGCGCGCGAGAACAGGAAACTCAACTCACACGCATTCGCAGGATTTTTTTTATTTTTATTTTTTTTATTGAACAAATAACATGGCAACAAAAATATATAACTACACTATGATAGTAGGATCAGGTGCAAAATTGCACTACAGAAAAGAAGAATAAAAGGGGAAAAGGAGGCTTTACTTTTCACGTCATATTCTTCCTTTGTAGCAAAAAGGGTTTTTTGCATTTTTACTTTTTTATCATTAATACACAGAACTAAGTCACTTTCAGATATTTAGATTTGTGTATGTCAAATTTAACAGCAACCGAGATGTTCAGTGAGTTTTATCATTTGTCATAAGTTATGACGATTTTCAAATTGACATATGTGATTTATACAAACAAAGACATTAATCAGTCCCGTGATTCCATAATCAACACCAAAGCAACACTTAAAGTTCACATAAAATTTAAATTAGATTTTTTTCTTAGTATGAATATGTTGTCTTACTATAGTGTGCTCCAAAACAATGACAAAATTCGCATGTTGAAGATATAAGTGCAAAACTTAGGCTACAGTCACTTCCACAAATAAGGATCAATGATTTTGATGACATCACTGCACCTCAGCTTCTCATCAGATTTTCAGTCCAATCAAATGCTCTCAAGAATCTGAAGCTCCGCACCCTACACCATAAAGCGCTATGGCTGAAACCAGTCTCTTGTTCACACAGTTACTATTATCTACATGGTGAATATCACAATATTTCCCTTCACCCTGATTGATAAATACTGTACATCAACCAAAACAAAACAAAAATATTCACTTCACTTGCTTTCTAGATTTCCAGAAGGCCTTTGATTCAATTTGGCCTTCTTTCTAAACTTCTAGAATCAGGTATCGGGGGCAAAACAACATTATAAAGACAATGTACTCAAACAATCAATGTGCTTTTAAAACTGGCAACACTGACTTCTTCAATTCACACAGTAGGCCTACAGTACACACACTCGGGCGGGGTGTGTGTGAGACTGCTATCACCGACTCTCATCAATGAACTAGCGAAACTCCTGGAAGAATCAGCAGCGACTGAAAAGAGAGACACCATTTCACCCTTGAATGACTAAAATTGATCATGTCACGAGTTACACACACCTCGGGCAGAACATAATTGCCACTGGAAACCTAAATGTGTCCTGAATGAACTGAAAGAGAAAGCAAGGGCCTTCTATGCCATCAAAAAATCTATCCAAATTGCAATACCAAACAAAATCTGGCAATATAATTTAGAGCCATTTGCATTAAATGGCAGTGAAGTTTGGGGTCCTCTCCTAAATCACCAATTTGACAAATGGGACAAAAATCCGATTAAAAACCCTGCCGAGTAGTGCAGAGGAATACAGAGTTAGGCCAATACCCTCTGCTAATACCTAACCCTAATCCTAACCCAGCTCCCCAACTAGGGACTTTTTATAAAAACTTTGCCCTAACTTCATGCAATTAAACAACAAAACACAATTTCAAAAAATATTAGGTGAAAAAAGAGATTGTATCCCACTAGCAGCCGGATACACAAAGAGAGAGAGTCGATGACTGTTCTATTTTATTTTATTTTATTTTATTTATTTTACAATGTTAATTTGTACAATTAATTTAATTTGTACATTTAGATGTTATGTTATAATATAATATTTTACTATTTTGATTATAATTATTCTATGTATTCCAAGCTTTGGCAATATTGTATGATGTACAGTCATGCCAATAAAACAATTCTGACTCATGTGACACCCAGTATTGTAAAACTCAGATTTGTTTTATGCATTTTCCCAAAATTAATGATGTCATTGTGTTTCTGTGAATTCATGTAAAGAAAGCTCTATTTTTATACGTCCCACAAAACAATAGTGTTCTCAGGATTCCTCAAAACAACCCTAAAATACTGGCACAGAAAACATAAACCAGCCATTGAGCTGAACACATGTTTACAGTGATAAACCACAGGAATTGTGTTATTATCTGATGGGCCGGACACACACAAGTGTGCACTTACACACTTCAAGCCTTTATAGGGTGCGAACTACTAGACTATTGCTTACTGGAGCATTTGCAAATATCTGTCAATTAAACAAGATGTAGATTCATTTAGAAAACAATCTGTCATACAACATGCCATAATTGTATTTTAATATTAAAAAATGAATTATTGCATGTAGAAATTGATATGTAGGCATTCAGTCAGTTTAGTGAACTGTTTAAGGTATTATTATATTTTTTGTTCAGTGGAGTATTTGAGTTATTACGCTTGATTTAATATTATGCCTGTTTTACTTGTGTGTTTGTTGCTTTCATTATTTTGTAAAGCATTTTGATTATAGCAGTTATATAAATAAAGTTTACTATAATAATATCCTCACTTCAGTTCATGTCACTCTATCAATGGAAAACCAGACAACTCTCACATTCACCTTCAGGTGGCGCTGTTGCTTTTCAGGACAAAAACATGAATCTCAAACTTGCCTTAATGAGCTGAAAATCTGAAAGTGATCAAAGCTTGCTCACCTGTGTGTGATCATTAGAGTATTTGTTGTCATTAACAGACACATAAAAACACACAATTAAATGAAACACTAGCTGGAGGTTGTGACTGAACAAAGCAGGAATTCTTTCTCATTGCCAGATGGAACAGCCCAAATCATGCAGGCTACACTGAAAAGAGTATATGATAAAGTCAAGGTGTCAATAATAATGAAAAGAAAGTAATATTACCCACAAGCCCTTGTGCAAAAGAATTGGAATTGGTCGACACCCTTTTCCACTTGAACTTCATGAAATCTGTTAACAGCGCAAACTCAATCAATATGCAAAGAAAAAAAAAAGTGCTGCCTTTGTTACTCCCTTTTAAGTACACTCAATTTGGATGTCAGTTCAAACTCGAATCTTGTAAAACTTATAAAAAATGTAAAATTTAAAAACTTGTTTTTTTTTAAACTTATTTTGTTCGCAATTTAAAAACATATTTTGTCAGTTATTGATAATATAATTGTTACATATTAAGACATTATAGTATTATTGGCCTACTTCTAGTGTAGGTAAGTGTGCATATTTATACTAGTACACTAATATGGAAGGCCATTTCTGCCCCATGAGAAAAAAACAACAACGTAAATGACATAAAATTATGACATAACAAGTCGGAATTATGTCATTAAATACGAAATTATGACTCAAAAACTACAACAATTATTCATAATTATGACATATAAAGTATTATTGTCTTTTAATATGAAATAATTTCGACTTTTTATGTCATAATTGTGATTTGTAATGTTGGCGGCTAAGGCTATCCTGCTGTCAAAAACGTCTGAGACTTTATCACCCGTTTAATGGCAGCTTGCCTATAAAATATTTTATGCCTCCGCTAATGAGCATAAATGTAAACATGTTTTCTGACACTCGGCTTAATCTTTCACGCGATCTCCCGCCAAGAGTGTTTTTGGCGCGCATTCGCCGCTGCTCTGCATGCGCGCGTGTGATTTTATGGGTTAAAAAAGCGCGGCAGAGTTTCAGATCTCACGGAGGGGCGCGCGCGCACCCCCTCCGGTTCCCGTAGCGGCATGCGTGACTACACTCATGTTGTGTTTTCACTTTTACAAGGCTTGCGCGTGATTCTGCTTTTATACACTCGTTTAAGTCCACGGGGTTTTTTTTTTACACATCAAATCCCAGACGCCGCGAGAGCTCGCGCGTCGCTGGAGTCTCGCACGCAACCACAACATGCGCTGAGGCCACACACACACCCACACACAGTTCTGCGAATGACCTTACATCTTATTCTAATGCATTATTATTGATGTCTTAAGACTGACGATCTTGTTACTTTTCAACTGAGAAGAGAAATCCAGCAATGCACACACACTTATGCACATCTCTCATATTGTTTTTAAATTGAAACAAAAACGCATGGCTTTGCTTCAGAAGATCATTATAACCTAGGCCAGGAGTCGCATGGATTACTGTTAAGATGGACTGATGCACTTTTATGATAAAAGATCCACTTATTTGGGGCTTCAAAATGTCACCCTGTATTAAATCTCATTATTAAGCTTGGAAGAGGCAGGATTGGTGTTAATATGCCTAACTCTGATTGTGTTCGACTGATAGAAGAAAGTCATTGGATGGCTAATTATGGGATAGTTCGATTTTTGGGGGGTGAATTAACCCTCTACTACCTTTTCGGATGTTTCAGAGAACATTCAGAAGTTATGATTAAAAAAAACAATAATTCCATTCTATTAAAGGCACACTATGTAGTTTTTCAACCTTCATAATATATTTCCAAAACCCTTGTGATGGTACATCGATTTACAGGTTACAGGTTAAATAAGACGTCTGCCATTGCCTGACGTGATCTATCGCTTTTACATTGCAGAATGCAACTTCGGGTTGTGTGTGGTAACCGGAGCACAAAAAGAACTACAAAATTCGACTGTTTTACAGAATACGTCACTTCCCCAAATTGTCCGTGGCCATTGTTGATGATTCCAAAGCCAAATTTAATGTTTTATCGGTAACACTTTACAATAAGGTTCACTAGTTAAATGAACCAACAATAAACAAATAATGTGTTACTATATTAGTCTTGATAAGTGTTAATTAATAAAAATACAGCTAACATTTGTTCATGCTAGATCTCAGTGCATTAACTAATGTTAACAAATACAACCTTTGAATTTAATAATGTTTAGAAGCCTAAATGTTGAAGTTAACATTAACTAAGTGCAGTTCATGTTAACTAATGCCAACCGATGAACCTTACTGTAAATTGTTACCGTGTGGACTTTCTGGGAACATTTAGAAGTACTGATTTCATAACTTAACGGGAACACCAAAACGTTTCCACAACTTTTTTTGTACTCCCTTTCACATCTCCTTTTGTTTGACACTATTTATTCCTCTGAGACGATCTACTCTATGTGTGAGAACATCTGTCCTTCACACAGTTGAAGAATAAAGTAAAAAGTAACAAGCTTTTCTCGCATCAGATCATCAGAAAATGCCGATCATCTGCAGAAGCAGCAGTCCGACGTGTTCTCGATGTTTACCAGATACAGATGTTCACCTTCATGTCTCTGTGAGGAAAACATCAGTCCTGGAACAAGACCATCATCATATCCATCGCCATCTTTCCACGAAGCGACTGTCTGAAGTAAATATTATCACATGAATTACACTCGCTCATCTGACCATGGAAACCGTAAACTGTTGTTCACCTCTGATTCTTGGATTGTGTGCAGGCGTAAAACATGATGAGATATGAGACATACAACAATGTGATTATGCAAGTTAAAGCATAAAACTATAATGGGCGTAGTAGATTTTGAAGTCTTTGCCAACGGAGTTCTCGGCCAAGCTCTAATGAATAAGTTAGTCTGTCCTGACACTGGAAAACAACATCACCACACACACACACACACACACACACGTAAGCAGATTCAAAGGCTGTGATCCTCCGAAGCCTCCGGGACTGTTTCCCACCGGGACAAAAGATCCAGATTTACTGTCGGATAATCAGTCGTGTTTACCAGAGGGAGAAGGGGGGCAATCTGTGTGGCCGAGAGAGAGAGAGAGAGAGAGAGAGAGAGAGAGAGAGAGAGAGAGCATGATGATCCACAGACACTCAAAGCAGATGCAAATTACACCTCCGCATGCGAACTGTGAACAGATGTGGAGAGCAATTAGAGGTGCACACACACACACACACACACACACACACACAGAGACATTTCTGTAATATATAGATAGATTATGAACCTGTATATAGTCTTCAGTGAGGTATGAAAACAGTAGTTATTGATTAGAAATCAGAATCAGAAAGAGCTTTATTGCCAAGTATGCTTGCACACAAGGAATTTGTTTTGGTACTGAGGCTTCCAGTGCACATATACAAATACAACAAGAAACACAGTAATACAAATTATAATAAAAAATATGATCCCTCCTTGAACTGCCACCTTAACGTGGTGGAGGGGTTTGAGTACCCGAAAGACCCTAGGAGCTATGTTGTCTGGTAGGGTCTCCCAAGGCAAACAGGGCCAAGGCAACGGGTCAGACCAAGAGCGGTTCAACTCCCCTTATGATAGATTCAAGGACCGTGACGTCACCCGGTATGGCCCACCCTGGAGCCAGGCCCGTAGTTGGGGCTCGTATGCGAGCGCCTGGTGGTCGGGTCTCTCCCCACGGGGTCCAGTCGGACTCAGCGTGAAGTGGGACCGCCTTCCCACTTCCCATCAGGAGGAGCCGTAAGGGGCCGGTGCGGAGAGGATCGGGCGGCAGTCAAAGGCGACCCGATCCCTGGATACGGAAACTAGCCTTAGGGACGTGGAACATCACCTCGTTGGCGGGGAAGGAGCCTGAGATTGTGTGTGAGGTTGAGAGGTTCTGACTAGAGATATACTCGGGTTTCGGTGAGGCCATGGAGAAGGACTATCGGCTGGCCTCGAAGAGATTCTGTAATTGCATTACTTGTTTGTTGGTTTTTAGTTATTCAATAATAAAGGAACAGTATTATAAAGTGTAACCAATCTACTGAACTGCAGTTACAGGCCTTCACATCTGCTCAGACATGTATAAAACCACATCTGTATCACACACACACACACACACACACACACACATGTGCAGCTCCAGAGCAGACGAGTTCAGGAAAGTGATTGCTGAAATAAAGCTCACGAGTCAAAGCATTACATCACACCCCTGATGACAGGAGCCTCATATCACACACACACACACACACACATACACATGCATGTTTGATGGACACACCATCTGGCAGCGATCCGGAGACTTCAGTAAAAACACTGGATACTCTCAAACCGTTTCTCTATCTATATATGTGTGTATCCCGCACATTTATTGGGTCTGTGAAGAAGCTTCCACCGTTCGCTCGCAAAAAAAAAAAAAAGTTTCTTTAGATTATTCAAATGTTCTTCATATTACAGTTTTTTTTAAACGACAGTGAGCACAACTGGAGCTACATGCGCAAAACTCTAATGCCTGGTTCAGATTACATGATTTTAGGTTTTAGCCCGATTTCGGCACGATCCGTTTGACGTAGGGTGTCGTGGGGATTTGTAAACGACAACGGCCGAAGGGACACAACAAGATTCGATGGTATCATCTCATATAGTGTGTCATAGTGGGCGACAACCTACGTCGCATCGGCGATGCTTTACGACATCACAACAAAAAGAATAGCATGTTTAATTTTTTTAATGGTCATCCACGACGGTTCCATCACATGTATGAGGTTGACCAATAGGAGCATCTTTGGAGGATGGACAGCCCATACTGTCCTCTTCGAGCAATCCAGGAACGTGTCCCATTGTCGGGTTTTCTTTCTTTTTTAAATTTTTGCTGAACACAGGACATCCAATACAACACTCACCGCTTCATCCATTGTTTGTTTACGTTCATTTCCGGAAGTCACTCGCTACTAGTTTCGCCTTCTCGATGACATCACGCGCGCCGTTAAAGACGGCATGCGATGACTGGTCACGACGCAATGTGTAGTCTGACATGCGTCTTGTCCACTTGTGACACAGTAACTATCGTAACAGACAAAAAAAATCATGTAATCTGAATGCTCCGCTGTAACCGGAGACTCACCCGCTGTAACCGGAGGCTCACCCGCTGTAACCGGAGACTCACCCGCTGTCACCGGAGGCTCACCCGCTGTAACCGGAGGCTCACCCGCTGTAACCGGAGACTCACCCGCTGTAACCGGAGACTCACCCGCTGTAACCGGAGGCTCACCCGCTGTAACCGGAGACTCACCCGCTGTCACCGGAGGCTCACCCGCTGTAACCGGAGGCTCACCCGCTGTCACCGGAGGCTCACCCGCTGTAACCGGAGGCTCACCCGCTGTAACCGGAGGCTCACCCGCTGTAACCGGAGACTCACCCGCTGTAACCGGAGACTCACCCGCTGTAACCGGAGGCTCACCCGCTGTAACCGGAGACTCACCCGCTGTAACCGGAGGCTCACCCGCTGTAACCGGAGGCTCACCCGCTGTAACCGGAGACTCACCCGCTCAGGGCCGGCGCTCCGCACACGCACATCACGCACTGCGCGTAGGGCACCAAGTGCTTGGGGGGGCACCAAAAAATCTGGGTGGTGAAAAATCATCACAATAGGCTACTAGTATAAATAACAAATACAATACGTCTAAAGCATGTTAATATACAAAAGCAATACAAAAGTAATATAGGCCTAGACCAAATTAGTGGAGAAAAAGGTGAATCTCCTGTGCCACTCTCCCTCTGGTGCCCCCCCTTCCCCACCTCGCAGTGGTCTGTTCCTCAATCAGTGTCAAATTTGGCAGACACCTGATCGACATCAGACATGGCCTCGAAAGAGTCGGGGGCGGAAAAAAGGAAAAAGAAGAGACAGTGGGATGATACTTGTTTGCAGGTAAGACAATGTTTTAAATAAAAGTGTTAGTTTTGTAGGCACCCTTGCTTCGTGTATGCATGTCCAGAGGGGCGTCGCTAGTTGTGCAAATGATCCAGGGCTTTGCCCTGCATGTAGAATTTTTTATTTTAACGGGGGTCCGGGGGTTTCTCCCTGGGTTTTTTTTTTAACTTGGGCTGTTTAAGATGCAGTTAGTTTGTTTGAGAAGAAAAGGAAGATCGCTTAGATATGTTTTTTCGTTGTTGTTCTATCGGATAATGCGGTCAAAGGCCCAAGGGCGACATCTATTGGTGAAACTGCAATTAAAAAAAAAAAACACAATCTCACTGTTTGTATATTTTCATATGGAGTTGTCAAATTATTAGGGCTGGGAAAAGCGTAATCACATCCAAAATAAAAGTTTCTACATGAGTACTGTGTATAATTATTTTGTATATATAATATACACACATATATATTTAAGAAATATTTGCATGTATATACTGTATATATTAATAGATAATTTATATTATATATATATATATAAATTAAAATATTTTATATATAAATAACAAATATTTCTTAAATACATATACAAAATAATTATACACAGTACACACACACATAGGCCTATATCATTAATGTAGACACAAACTTTTATTTTGGATGCGATTAATCGCGATTCATCTTTTCCCAGCCCTACAAATTATGTACAGAATTATTATACTGTGCCTCATCAGACCTCTTTTAAAGGTAGAATATAGTTTTGAATTTTAAATGTTCCAGTGACACATAGGCCTATATTATATAAAAGACTAATGTGTGCAATATTTTTGTATACGATGGTTATTGATTTAGTACAATCCGTGAATATTTTGTCTTGTATTTCTGAATGCAGGGTCAATGCTAAAATACATGCAAGGAGCAACTCAAGGCCAGGAGGAAGAACCATCAACCAGCAGTTGTAGCCAGTTCCAAAAATGTGTTTTTAGTAATTGTGGTGGTTTTTGGTATTTATAATTTTAACCTTTTTATTATTTATTTCTTTTCATATTTGGTGCCATTGTTAATGTAAATGTATTTATTTGCAGCAGTTATTTTGGAAGTAAAGAGAACCTAACTAAGAAATTCTGAATGGTTGTTATTCCTTGGGTGAGTGGGTGGTGGGGGTGGGGGGGGGTGTTAAGGGGGCACCACCAAGCATTTGTGCTTAGGGCACCCAAATGGCTAGCGCCGGCCCTGCACCCGCTGTAACCGGAGGCTCACCCGCTGTAACCGGAGACTCACCCGCTGTCACCGGAGGCTCACCCGCTGTCACCGGAGGCTCACCCGCTGTAACCGGAGGCTCACCCGCTGTAACCGGAGGCTCACCCGCTGTAACCGGAGGCTCACCCGCTGTAACCGGAGGCTCACCCGCTGTAACCGGAGGCTCACCCGCTGTAACCGGAGGCTCACCCGCTGTAACCGGAGACTCACCCGCTGTCACCGGAGACTCACCCGCTGTAACCGGAGGCTCACCCGCTGTAACCGGAGGCTCACCCGCTGTAACCGGAGGCTCACCCGCTGTCACCGGAGGCTCACCCGCTGTAACCGGAGGCTCACCCGCTGTCACCGGAGGCTCACCCGCTGTCACCGGAGGCTCACCCGCTGTAACCGGAGGCTCACCCGCTGTAACCGGAGGCTCACCCGCTGTAACCGGAGGCTCACCCGCTGTAACCGGAGACTCACCCGCTGTAACCGGAGGCTCACCCGCTGTAACCGGAGACTCACCCGCTGTCACCGGAGGCTCACCCGCTGTAACCGGAGGCTCACCCGCTGTAACCGGAGGCTCACCCGCTGTAACCGGAGACTCACCCGCTGTCACCGGAGACTCACCCGCTGTAACCGGAGGCTCACCCGCTGTAACCGGAGACTCACCCGCTGTCACCGGAGGCTCACCCGCTGTAACCGGAGGCTCACCCGCTGTAACCGGAGGCTCACCCGCTGTAACCGGAGACTCACCCGCTGTCACCGGAGACTCACCCGCTGTAACCGGAGGCTCACCCGCTGTAACCGGAGGCTCACCCGCTGTAACCGGAGGCTCACCCGCTGTCACCGGAGGCTCACCCGCTGTAACCGGAGGCTCACCCGCTGTCACCGGAGGCTCACCCGCTGTAACCGGAGGCTCACCCGCTGTAACCGGAGGCTCACCCGCTGTAACCGGAGGCTCACCCGCTGTAACCGGAGGCTCACCCGCTGTAACCGGAGGCTCACCCGCTGTCACCGGAGACTCACCCGCTGTCACCGGAGGCTCACCCGCTGTCACCGGAGGCTCACCCGCTGTAACCGGAGACTCACCCGCTGTAACCGGAGGCTCACCCGCTGTCACCGGAGACTCACCCGCTGTCACCGGAGACTCACCCGCTGTAACCGGAGACTCACCCGCTGTAACCGGAGGCTCACCCGCTGTCACCGGAGACTCACCCGCTGTAACCGGAGACTCACCCGCTGTAACCGGAGACTCACCCGCTGTAACCGGAGACTCACCCGCTGTAACCGGAGGCTCACCCGCTGTAACCGGAGACTCACCCGCTGTCACCGGAGACTCACCCGCTGTCACCGGAGACTCACCCGCTGTAACCGGAGACTCACCCGCTGTCACCGGAGACTCACCCGCTGTCACCGGAGACTCACCCGCTGTAACCGGAGACTCACCCGCTGTCACCGGAGACTCACCCGCTGTAACCGGAGACTCACCCGCTGTAACCGGAGACTCACCCGCTGTAACCGGAGACTCACCCGCTGTAACCGGAGACTCACCCGCTGTAACCGGAGACTCACCCGCTGTAACCGGAGACTCACCCGCTGTAACCGGAGACTCACCCGCTGCCACCGGAGACTCACCCGCTGTAACCGGAGACTCACCCGCTGTAACCGGAGACTCACCCGCTGTAACCGGAGACTCACCCGCTGTAACCGGAGACTCACCCGCTGTAACCGGAGACTCACCCGCTGTCACCGGAGGCTCACCCGCTGTAACCGGAGACTCACCCGCTGTAACCGGAGACTCACCCGCTGTAACCGGAGACTCACCCGCTGCCACCGGAGACTCACCCGCTGTAACCGGAGACTCACCCGCTGTAACCGGAGACTCACCCGCTGCCACCGGAGACTCACCCGCTGTAACCGGAGACTCACCCGCTGTCACCGGAGACTCACCCGCTGTAACCAGGGGGCATTAGTTGCCCCCTGTGCCTCAGTGGTTCATGTAGGTTGTCTAGAAACCGAAAGGTTGGTGGTTCAATCCCCGGTTCCACCTGACCAAGTGTCGAGGTGTCCATGAGCAAGACACCTAACCCCAGCTGCTCCCGACGAGCTGGATGGCGCCTTGTATGGCTGACACCACCGTCGGTGTATGAATGTGTGTGTGAATGGGTGAATGTGAGGCAATATGTAAAGCGCTTTGGTGGCCATTAGGTCTATGAAAGTGCTATATAAATGCAGTCCATTTACCATTTTAACCAGAGACTCACCCGCAATGCATTCTCAAAAGCACCCAAAAACATGCAGCCTACCACTAAAACACACACACACACACACACACACAAACGTTCATTCACTCACACACAAACACACACTTTTATGATGGATAGATGCACTTTTATGAACTTTATGAACAGAAACATCAATTCACTGCCATTATAAAGCTTGGAAGAGCAGGACATTGTTTAATATAACTACTTGTATTCGTTTGAAAGAACACTAGGATGGGTTGAGGGCGAGTAAATCATGGGCTAATTCTCATTTTTCACTCAACTATCCCTTTAACTGCAAAGTGCGTTTCTCTCCTCTGTCCATCCAAGAATTGAGCAACTCAACCGAAGCTATTTAAAGAACATCCCACCGTTGACAGCCATGTTCCCATGAGCTCACCAATTAACAGGGAATGTAGAAAGCAGCGGATTAACCCGAACTCAGAATAGCCTGACCTTAAACCCGGAGAGCAGGTGAGAGACACGCGGCACGAAGCACAGACAAAACAAGCTCACACTTTCATCAGCTCTCATGTTTATTGATATTATATGGCCAATTTATTCTCCATAAGCCCAGAGTAAACAGACGGGAACAGGACTGCATGTTCGTTTGGGTTATATGAGCCGTTTCAGGTGCAATTAAAACAGCAGGAGACCTGCAGATCTGTCTGGGAGAGTCGCCTAAAGTTCACAGACAACATCAGCGCTCTCTCTCTCTCTCCTCAACAGCTTTGATGTGTCACTCGCTCTATCATTTCAGCCATAAACTCAATGGCCGCTGGGACTGTAAACGTAGCGAGCGGGAAACTTTACAGTTCAGTGAACGCAGTGAGATTCAGTCCAGTGAGACCATGAACCTCAGCATGAGGAGATGAATGCAGATCAGCATCAGATTAACCCTTCAACTGCAGGGAATAAACAACACTAAATGCTCATTTGGCATTTGCATAATGGCAATTATAATGATAACTGACCATACAATCATGCATGATTAGGACAGGAAAGTTTCTTCCTGTAAAGATGCTGTTGACATTGACGACATCCAAGCAAACAGGGAATGTTCTCGGAATGTTACAAACAAACATTCTTCCAGTAACGAAAATAGAATGTTCGTTCAAACTTAATGTTCTAAACATTCTTTACGTGTTACTTATTCAAAACATTCCCATAATGTTTGTGAAAGGATCAAATGGAATGTTCCCATAACCAAGAACAATCACATTTAAAAAAAACATATGATAGAGACATTCAAAGTCATACAGACATTTAAAATACAGTAAAGTGATACTGAGACATTTACACTCTAAAACAAGCTGGGGTGTTTTAACCCAACTTTCGGTCAAATATGGACAAATCCAAACGTTTGGTTAAAATGTAATTAATTAAATATTTCTTGCTGTACTAAAGAATACTAAAGGAGGTCTGTGGAGGATATTCCATTACTCCAGGTTTCCTCTGATATATATGAATTGACAAATCAACCATTGTCCATTCTGCACGGATGTTCTCCAGATTCATATTTTTTTATTGACATTAAAGAGAAATGACTCCCTTCAAATGTAGTGGAATGATTAAAATTGCTTCCAGCCCTGTACTGGGAGGAATGGATGGATATGATAAACCATTTTGATGCTGAAATGTAGCAGAATCACGTCTTGACGTCTTGACGTGCTCCTGTGAACCTTAATTGTGTAGTTAAGGTGAAGGGAAATAGAAGGCTTGCAAATGACCGTGAGCTTTGAGATCAGCCGTTTTACGAGCGATCGTTTGTGAAATGAAAGAGCAAGCGTGCTCGTCCAGAGGTTCTGCACCCCGTGTGCGTCGGCTCCCTCGGGGCTCGAGACGCTGGGAACGTTTGATGTGCCGAGACCCGCCGAGGCCAGGTGTGTAAACCTGTAAATTTGCCTGCTAAATACAAACAGGAAAAGTGAAAGAGTTCTTGACCTTCTGCAGAGACGAACCATTCCTGCAGTAAACGGCCCTCTGTTTATCTTCTCAATTGTGGCCCGCCTCGTTAGATTTATTACCTCGTACGTTCACGATCAGCCTTTGAATTCAACCCATGCTTTGATGTTTCTGTAACGCACCAAACAAATGACAGACGAGACCTTTCACATGTATGAGAATGTCATAATCATTTGTTAAACAAGTATTCATCTCTTCAATGAGCTCATCGTTTATGCATTAAATTATTACGTTTTTCGCTAACTGTGATTTCCGAAATGCATAACTTAGACAGTTTCCTCTGATCACTGTAATATGGACTTTCTGCAGATCTACTTTGAAACGACTTTGTGATTTTGTGAAAAGCGCTATACAAATACATAGGAATTGAATTGAATTAAACTACGGGATCCTGAGAAAGGCCTGTGTGTCACGGCATGTGATTCTTCATAAATGTCGATGAGATCTCGCAGGATTCTTCCCTCATAACTCAGAGAGAGAGAGAGAGAGAGAGAGACCACTCATGTTTATGGCTCCCTCTCACGTCCACCGGAGGCCTGGCTAGCAGAAACATACGATTCTCTCTCTCTCTCTCTCTCTCTCTCTCTCTCTGTCTCTCGCTCCAGCATCCCACCGACAGCTGAGTGGCTGAGGCGTAATTGCAGAGAAGTGAGGTCAGCATGAGGCTTTTATCAGAGATTGCACAGCGTTCAGCAACACGAGAAGATGCACTTCACGAAACTCACTCTCTCGGTGCGTCACGGTGGAAGTGTCTCTGGAATCGGCGGGACTGAAGCGCATGTCCTGGAGGAACAAGTAAGTCGATTTATTATTGCAAGACAGCATTATTGCAACATTTTAAACCAATAAATTGTGTCCTAAGTTAGTTTGACAGAGAGACAGACACCATGACAAAAATACTGTCGTTTTAAGTAGCAGTACAGCAATATTGAGACAATTAGAGAAGTGATAGAGAAACATTGAGACATTTAAAGAAGTGATAGAGCGACATTGAGACATTTAAAGTAACAATAAACCAACTTTGAGAGATTAAAAGAAGTGATAGAGCTACATTGAGACATTTAAAGAAGTGATAGAGCAACATTGAGACATTTAAAGAAGTGATAGAGCAACATTGAGACATTTAAAGAAGTGATAGAGCAACATTGAGACATTTAAAGAAGTGATAGAGCAACATTGAGACATTTAAAGAAGTGATAGAGCAACATTGAGACATTTAAAGAAGTGATAGAGCAACATTGAGACATTTAAAGAAGTGATAGAGCAACATTGAGACATTTAAAGAAGTGATAGAGCAACATTGAGACATTTAAAGTAACAATAAACCAACTTTGAGAGATTAAAAGAAGTGATAGAGCTACATTGAGACATTTAAAGAAGTGATAGAGCAACATTGACACATTTAAAGTAACAATAAACCAACTTTGAGAGATTAAGAGAAGTGATAGAGCAACATTGAGACATTTAAAGTAACAACAGACATTTAAAATATAGATTAAGTTACTGAGACATTTAAAAAAAAAGAATAGATACTGTAGATGTTGGGATTTAAATTAGCAACATTTCAAGAAGCGATAGGAAGATATTGAGATGATTCAAGTAGAGATAGCTCCAATGCTGAGACATTTAAAATAGCAGTAGAGGAACACTGAAACATTAATATTTGCAAGTCAGCAACAGTGAGACGTTGAAAGTAGCGATGGAGCGACATTAAGACACTCGTTTTAAAGACAGTGAACATGTAGAATCTGGTTCACATTGAGTGACGACTCGAGTGTGATGAACTGTGATGTATCTTCACCAGGAAAGGACAGTGTGTGATTTATATCATTTGACTGTCATTAACAACAGATGCTAACACACTTTTTCCTCCTCCAGTTCTGAGGAGATTCTGATGCTTCAGGAGGAGGTCAGAGTTCACTACAAAACCCGAGGATTTTACTGGGAAGTTTCAGAGCGGATCTCCAACAGTTTTGCCTTCAGTATGTGGATCAGGAACTCGTTGAGAAACGCAGTATAATGCGCAAATGGACGTTGCAATGGAAACTGCCTGAGTTGCCGTGTGGACAGTGGCTGCATGTCGTGCTGGTCGTCAGCTGTGTGTGTGTGTGTGATGGCGACAGGGTCGTTGGGCAGGCGTCTGTGACTGACTGTTCAAAACACGAACGTCACACCAGGAACTACGACTACATGGAAGGCGGGGACGTTCGAATACGACGCCTCTATAGTCGCACACAGTGGTTTCTGATGATCGACGAGAACGGGAATATTAACGGAACGCAGGATCCCAACAACTGCTACAGTAAGAGCTCATCGATCACTTCTGACGTGTGTGTGATGCGTGTGTGACGCACTTTATGGTTCTGGTGTGTGTCAGGAGCCTCACAGAGGAATTATCACTGGGGCCACATTGAGACATTTAAAGTATCGATAGAGCGACACTGAGACATTTAAAGTATCGATAGAGCGACACTGAGACATTTAAAGTATCGATAGAGCAAGATTGAGACATTTAAAGTATCGATAGAGCGACACTGAGACATTTAAAGTATCGATAGAGTGACACTGAGACATTTAAAGTAACGATAGAGCGACACCGAGACATTTAAAGTATCGATAGAGCGACACTGAGACATTTAAAGTATCGATAGAGTGACACTGAGACATTTAAAGTATCGATAGAGCGACACCGAGACATTTAAAGTAACGATAGAGCGACACCGAGACATTTAAAGTAACGATAGAGCGACACCGAGACATTTATTTAAAGTAACGATAGAGCGACACTGAGACATTTAAAGTAACGATAGAGCGACACTGAGACATTTAAAGTATCGATAGAGCGACACTGAGACATTTATTTAAAGTAACGATAGAGCGACACTGAGACATTTAAAGTAACGATAGAGCGACACTGAGACATTTAAAGTATCGATAGAGCGACACTGAGACATTTAAAGTAACGATAGAGCGACACCGAGACATTTAAAGTAACGATAGAGCGACACTGAGACATTTAAAGTATCGATAGAGCGACACTGAGACATTTAAAGTAACGATAGAGCGACACTGAGACATTTAAAGTATCGATAGAGCGACACTGAGACATTTAAAGTATCGATAGAGCGACACTGAGACATTTAAAGTATCGATAGAGCGAAACTGAGACATTTAAAGTATCGATAGAGCGACACTGAGACATTTAAAGTATCGATAGAGCGACACCGAGACATTTAAAGTATCGATAGAGCGACACTGAGACATTTAAAGTATCGATAGAGCGACACTGAGACATTTAAAGTATCGATAGAGTGACACTGAGACATTTAAAGTATCGATAGAGCGACACTGAGACATTTAAAGTATCGATAGAGCGAAACTGAGACATTTAAAGTATCGATATAGCGACACTGAGACATTTAAAGTATCGATAGAGCGACACCGAGACATTTAAAGTATCGATAGAGCGACACTGAGACATTTAAAGTATCGATAGAGCGACACTGAGACATTTAAAGTATCGATAGAGCGACACCGAGACATTTAAAGTAACGATAGAGCGACACCGAGACATTTAAAGTATCGATAGAGCGACACAGACATTTAAAGTATCGATAGAGCGACACCGAGACATTTAAAGTATCGATAGAGCGACACTGAGACATTTAAAGTAACGATAGAGCGACACTGAGACATTTAAAGTAACGATAGAGCGACACTGAGACATTTAAAGTATCGATAGAGTGACACTGAGACATTTAAAGTAACGATAGAGCGACACCGAGACATTTAAAGTATCGATAGAGCGACACTGAGACATTTAAAGTATCGATAGAGCGACACCGAGACATTTAAAGTATCGATAGAGCGACACTGAGACATTTAAAGTATCGATAGAGCGACACCGAGACATTTAAAGTAACGATAGAGCGACACTGAGACATTTAAAGTAACGATAGAGCGACACTGAGACATTTAAAGTAACGATAGAGCGACACCGAGACATTTAAAGTATCGATAGAGCGACACTGAGACATTTAAAGTATCGATAGAGTGACACTGAGACATTTAAAGTAACGATAGAGCGACACCGAGACATTTAAAGTATCGATAGAGCGACACCGAGACATTTAAAGTATCGATAGAGCGACACTGAGACATTTAAAGTAACGATAGAGCGACACCGAGACATTTAAAGTATCGATAGAGCGACACTGAGACATTTAAAGTAACGATAGAGCGACACCGAGACATTTAAAGTATCGATAGAGCGACACCGAGACATTTAAAGTATCGATAGAGCGACACTGAGACATTTAAAGTATCGATAGAGCGACACTGAGACATTTAAAGTATCGAAAGAGCGACACTGAGACATTTAAAGTAACGATAGAGCGACACTGAGACATTTAAAGTAACGATAGAGCGACACTGAGACATTTAAAGTAACGATAGAGCGACACTGAGACATTTAAAGTAACGATAGAGCGACACTGAGACATTTAAAGTAACGATAGAGCGACACTGAGACATTTAAAGTATCGATAGAGTGACACTGAGACATTTAAAGTAACGATAGAGCGACACCGAGACATTTAAAGTATCGATAGAGCGACACTGAGACATTTATTTAAAGTAACGATAGAGCGACACCGAGACATTTAAAGTATCGATAGAGCGACACTGAGACATTTAAAGTATCGATAGAGCGACACCGAGACATTTAAAGTATCGATAGAGCGACACTGAGACATTTAAAGTATCGATAGAGCGACACCGAGACATTTAAAGTATCGATAAAGCGACACTGAGACATTTAAAGTATCGATAGAGCGACACCGAGACATTTAAAGTAACGATAGAGCGACACCGAGACATTTAAAGTAACGATAGAGCGACACCGAGACATTTAAAGTAACGATAGAGCGACACCGAGACATTTAAAGTAACGATAGAGCGACACTGAGACATTTAAAGTAACGATAGAGCGACACCGAGACATTTAAAGTATCGATAGAGCGACACTGAGACATTTAAAGTATCGATAGAGCGACACCGAGACATTTAAAGTAACGATAGAGCGACACTGAGACATTTAAAGTAACGATAGAGCGACACTGAGACATTTAAAGTAACGATATAGCGACACTGAGACATTTAAAGTAACGATAGAGCGACACCGAGACATTTAAAGTATCGATAGAGCGACACCGAGACATTTAAAGTATCGATAGAGCGACACTGAGACATTTAAAGTAACGATAGAGCGACACCGAGACATTTAAAGTATCGATAGAGCGACACTGAGACATTTAAAGTAACGATAGAGCGACACCGAGACATTTAAAGTATCGATAGAGCGACACCGAGACATTTAAAGTATCGATAGAGCGACACTGAGACATTTAAAGTATCGATAGAGCGACACTGAGACATTTAAAGTATCGAAAGAGCGACACTGAGACATTTAAAGTAACGATAGAGCGACACTGAGACATTTAAAGTAACGATAGAGCGACACTGAGACATTTAAAGTAACGATAGAGCGACACTGAGACATTTAAAGTAACGATAGAGCGACACTGAGACATTTAAAGTAACGATAGAGCGACACTGAGACATTTAAAGTATCGATAGAGTGACACTGAGACATTTAAAGTAACGATAGAGCGACACCGAGACATTTAAAGTATCGATAGAGCGACACTGAGACATTTATTTAAAGTAACGATAGAGCGACACCGAGACATTTAAAGTATCGATAGAGCGACACTGAGACATTTAAAGTATCGATAGAGCGACACCGAGACATTTAAAGTATCGATAGAGCGACACTGAGACATTTAAAGTATCGATAGAGCGACACCGAGACATTTAAAGTATCGATAAAGCGACACTGAGACATTTAAAGTATCGATAGAGCGACACCGAGACATTTAAAGTAACGATAGAGCGACACCGAGACATTTAAAGTAACGATAGAGCGACACCGAGACATTTAAAGTAACGATAGAGCGACACCGAGACATTTAAAGTAACGATAGAGCGACACTGAGACATTTAAAGTAACGATAGAGCGACACCGAGACATTTAAAGTATCGATAGAGCGACACTGAGACATTTAAAGTATCGATAGAGCGACACCGAGACATTTAAAGTAACGATAGAGCGACACTGAGACATTTAAAGTAACGATAGAGCGACACTGAGACATTTAAAGTAACGATATAGCGACACTGAGACATTTAAAGTAACGATAGAGCGACACTGAGACATTTAAAGTAACGATATAGCGACACTGAGACATTTAAAGTAACGATAGAGCGACACCGAGACATTTAAAGTAACGATATAGCGACACTGAGACATTTAAAGTAACGATAGAGCGACACTGAGACATTTAAAGTAACGATATAGCGACACTGAGACATTTAAAGTAACGATAGAGCGACACCGAGACATTTAAAGTAACGATATAGCGACACTGAGACATTTAAAGTAACGATAGAGCGACACTGAGACATTTAAAGTAACGATATAGCGACACTGAGACATTTAAAGTAACGATAGAGCGACACCGAGACATTTAAAGTAACGATATAGCGACACTGAGACATTTAAAGTAACGATAGAGCGACACTGAGACATTTAAAGTAACAATAGAGCGACACTGAGACATTTAAAGTAACGATAGAGCGACACTGAGACATTTAAAGTAACGATAGAGCGACACTGAGACATTTAAAGTATCGATAGAGTGACACTGAGACATTTAAAGTAACGATAGAGCGACACCGAGACATTTAAAGTATCGATAGAGCGACACTGAGACATTTATTTAAAGTAACGATAGAGCGACACCGAGACATTTAAAGTATCGATAGAGCGACACTGAGACATTTAAAGTATCGATAGAGCGACACCGAGACATTTAAAGTATCGATAGAGCGACACTGAGACATTTAAAGTATCGATAGAGCGACACCGAGACATTTAAAGTATCGATAGAGCGACACTGAGACATTTAAAGTATCGATAGAGCGACACTGAGACATTTAAAGTATCGATAGAGCGACACTGAGACATTTAAAGTAACGATAGAGCGACACTGAGACATTTAAAGTAACGATAGAGCGACACCGATACATTTAAAGTATCGATAGAGCGACACTGAGACATTTAAAGTATCGATAGAGTGACACTGAGACATTTAAAGTATCGATAGAGCGACACTGAGACATTTAAAGTATCGATAGAGCGACACTGAGACATTTAAAGTATCGATAGAGCGACACCGAGACATTTAAAGTATCGATAGAGCGACACTGAGACATTTAAAGTATCGATAGAGTGACACTGAGACATTTAAAGTATCGATATAGCGACACTGAGACATTTAAAGTAACGATAGAGCGACACTGAGACATTTAAAGTAACGATAGAGCGACACCGAGACATTTAAAGTATCGATAGAGCGACACTGAGACATTTAAAGTATCGATAGAGCGACACTGAGACATTTAAAGTATCGATAGAGCAACACAGACATTTAAAGTATCGATAGAGTGACACTGAGACATTTAAAGTATCGATAGAGCGACACTGAGACATTTAAAGTATCGATAGAGTGACACTGAGACATTTAAAGTATCGATAGAGCGACACTGAGACATTTAAAGTATCGATAGAGCGACACTGAGACATTTAAAGTATCGATAGAGTGACACTGAGACATTTAAAGTATCGATAGAGCGACACTGAGACATTTAAAGTATCGATAGAGTGACACTGAGACATTTAAAGTATCGATAGAGCGACACCGAGACATTTAAAGTATCGATAGAGCGACACTGAGACATTTAAAGTATCGATAGAGCGACACTGAGACATTTAAAGTATCGATAGAGCAACACAGACATTTAAAGTATCGATAGAGTGACACTGAGACATTTAAAGTATCGATAGAGCGACACTGAGACATTTAAAGTATCGATAGAGCGACACTGAGACATTTAAAGTATCGATAGAGTGACACTGAGACATTTAAAGTAACAATAGAGCGACACTGAGACATTTAAAGTATCGATAGAGCGACACTGATACATTTAAAGTAACGATAGAGCGACACTGAGACATTTAAAGTATCGATAGAGCGACACTGAGACATTTAAAGTAACGATAGAGCGACACCGAGACATTTAAAGTAACGATAGAGCGACACCGAGACATTTAAAGTATCGATAGAGCGACACTGAGACATTTAAAGTAACAATAGAGCGACACCGAGACATTTAAAGTATCGATAGAGCGACACCGAGACATTTAAAGTAACGATAGAGCGACACCGAGACATTTAAAGTATCGATAGAGCGACACTGATACATTTAAAGTAACGATAGAGCGACACTGAGACATTTAAAGTATCGATAGAGCGACACTGAGACATTTAAAGTAACAATAGAGCGACACCGAGACATTTAAAGTATCGATAGAGCGACACTGAGACATTTAAAGTAACGATAGAGCGACACTGAGACATTTAAAGTATCGATAGAGCGACACTGAGACATTTAAAGTATCGATAGAGTGACACTGAGACATTTAAAGTATCGATAGAGCGACACTGAGACATTTAAAGTATCGATAGAGCGACACTGATACATTTAAAGTAACGATAGAGCGACACTGAGACATTTAAAGTATCGATAGAGCGACACTGAGACATTTAAAGTAACAATAGAGCGACACCGAGACATTTAAAGTATCGATAGAGCGACACTGAGACATTTAAAGTAACGATAGAGCGACACTGAGACATTTAAAGTATCGATAGAGCGACACTGAGACATTTAAAGTATCGATAGAGTGACACTGAGACATTTAAAGTATCGATAGAGCGACACCGAGACATTTAAAGTATCGATAGAGTGACACTGAGACATTTAAAGTAACAATAGAGCGACACCGAGACATTTAAAGTATCGATAGAGCGACACTGAGACATTTAAAGTAACGATAGAGCGACACTGAGACATTTAAAGTATCGATAGAGCGACACTGAGACATTTAAAGTATCGATAGAGTGACACTGAGACATTTAAAGTATCGATAGAGCGACACTGAGACATTTAAAGTATCGATAGAGCGACACCGAGACATTTAAAGTATCGATAGAGTGACACTGAGACATTTAAAGTATCGATAGAGCGACACCGAGACATTTAAAGTATCGATAGAGCGACACTGATACATTTAAAGTAACGATAGAGCGACACCGAGACATTTAAAGTATCGATAGAGCGACACTGATACATTTAAAGTAACGATAGAGCAACACAGACATTTAAAGTATCGATAGAGCGACACTGAGACATTTAAAGTAACAATAGAGCGACACCGAGACATTTAAAGTATCGATAGAGCGACACTGAGACATTTAAAGTAACGATAGAGCGACACTGAGACATTTAAAGTAACGATAGAGCGACACCGAGACATTTAAAGTATCGATAGAGCGACACTGATACATTTAAAGTAACGATAGAGCAACACAGACATTTAAAGTATCGATAGAGCGACACTGAGACATTTAAAGTAACAATAGAGCGACACCGAGACATTTAAAGTATCGATAGAGCGACACTGAGACATTTAAAGTAACGATAGAGCGACACTGAGACATTTAAAGTATCGATAGAGCGACACTGAGACATTTAAAGTATCGATAGAGTGACACTGAGACATTTAAAGTATCGATAGAGCGACACCGAGACATTTAAAGTATCGATAGAGCGACACTGATACATTTAAAGTAACGATAGAGCGACACTGAGACATTTAAAGTATCGATAGAGCGACACTGAGACATTTAAAGTAACGATAGAGCGACACTGAGACATTTAAAGTATCGATAGAGCGACACTGAGACATTTAAAGTATCGATAGAGTGACACTGAGACATTTAAAGTATCGATAGAGCGACACTGAGACATTTAAAGTATCGATAGAGCGACACTGAGACATTTAAAGTATCGATAGAGTGACACTGAGACATTTAAAGTATCGATAGAGCGACACTGAGACATTTAAAGTAACAATAGAGCGACACTGAGACATTTAAAGTATCGATAGAGTGACACTGAGACATTTAAAGTAACAATAGAGCGACACTGAGACATTTAAAGTATCGATAGAGCGACACTGAGACATTTAAAGTATCGATAGAGCGACACTGAGACATTTAAAGTATCGATAGAGTGACACCGAGACATTTAAAGTAACGATAGAGCGACACCGAGACATTTAAAGTATCGATAGAGTGACACTGAGACATTTAAAGTATCGATAGAGCGACACTGAGACATTTAAAGTATCGATAGAGTGACACCGAGACATTTAAAGTATCGATAGAGCGACACCGAGACATTTAAAGTATCGATAGAGTGACACTGAGACATTTAAAGTATCGATAGAGCGACACTGAGACATTTAAAGTATCGATAGAGTGACACTGAGACATTTAAAGTATCGATAGAGTGACACTGAGACATTTAAAGTAACGATAGAGCGACACCGAGACATTTAAAGTATCGATAGAGCGACACTGAGACATTTAAAGTATCGATAGAGCGACACCGAGACATTTAAAGTATCGAAACGGCCGGCTCAGTGTCCAGTGATTATCGCCCGGTCGCGTGGCAGAGTGACGAGCGAGTGACAGGCGTAAAGAGAAACAGGTGCGCGTATTTATAGCTCGTTTCCCTTCGTTACAGGATCAGAGCTCAGCAGGGAAGAGCCAGAGCTCAACACAAGTCACTGAAAAACATTTCAATGGAGCGTCAAAAAATGTTTATAAAAAATTGGGGGTAACACTTTATTTTACAGTGTCCTTGTTACATGTTAGATTACGCATAATTGCATGCAACTAACCCTCAAACACATCCTAGTAAGTAGATCTATTTAATTAATATTACTCAATGTACACTGTAACAATGACACCAATGGGTTACACTATTATAAGGTGTCATTGTTACAGTGTAATTATATATTTAAGTACCGAGTAATATTAATGAACTTACAAAAGGGTTAGGGCAGGATTTTTATTTGCATGCATTATGCATCATTTACTGTGGTAATGTAAGGACACTGTAAATAAGATCCTACCAATAATTGAGGAGTCAGAACCAGGACTCAAATTCACACTCGAGGCTTATGTTATGACCATCGATATTAAAATGAATGATTCTGTTTACACCAAACTTGCTCACAGCTGATGTTATACACATATAACTGTTATACACATCAGCTTCAAGCATGTTTGGTTATTAGTTATTTTGTTAGTGTACGAGAAGAAAGTTGGCGTGACACCATGCATCTTTGCTCCAGAGGGAGAATGATTGCGTCAGCTGGCGATGAAAAGAAGAAAAATTGATACAGCCAGATGTGGCCGACAACTGCACGCACTGTAAGACACACACTGTAAGACACACACTGCAAGACACACACTGTAAGACACACACTGCAAGACATGAGTGAGGGAAGGAGAGAAAAGCAGACGCGTTTTGAGGTTGTCAGAGTTGTGTCGTGACAGCAACTTATTATACCATTAGATTTAGAGCTCTCACATGTAAACCTCACACACACACACACACAAACAGAGCTCAAGACCACAAGAGTATAGTGTCCGTTTCTGATTTAAACACGAGCGTAACAAACAGGCCCTTCAGCTGTGAAATATCTGATCTGGAGCTCGGAGAGTTTTAACCCACGGGTGATCCGATCACTGATGCTGAGGTTCAATCTTCAGTTTCTATCTGAAGGAAAGAAATGCTTCCTTTATAGAAATGGATTTTGAAAGGTGAAGAACAAATAAAGTTCATTTTTTTGTGTGGGAATCAACCTTCCACTGTCATATTAGGCGGCATTTAAACCCTAAAAATGACACACATCACTTTTAAATCATAAATTAAATGAATATCTCACATAAAGCCTATTTACTACAGACAAACTCAAAGAGTTCAATGTTATTCAGGTCATTTATTAACTTCTCTGGTGCTTTTCAGTCACTTTACAGCAAAAAATAAAAAATACATTTAAAAAAAAAAGTTTTAATTTTGTTTGTTATTTGCATTTCATCTGAATGATACCGCACTTGAGGACTAAACAAATTCTGGGTGTGATTCAAAAAGGTTTAAAAATAAAATTAAACCTTAACTATTAAAAATCGTCAAACATAACCATAGAGATTTATAATAATAATAGTGTGAGGCCACATTAGCCTTGAAATTGAGTGGTTTAACCCTTTGCTGCTCGTCGTTTAAGGGTCACACACTCGCACTCCTCACGCTCAAAGGTGGCCAAACACCTCACATCGCATTTCTTTTCTGCAGTATGATTTATTTTTGTTGAATAATATGTTTTATTTAATATTTTGGATTTTGAGGGAAAGGTATTAAGTAATATCTATGCAATAATTATGATCTATCCCCCCACACATTTTTTTTACAATACAATTATTTCATATATTCACTTTAAAGAAAAAAAAAAGTGAATATTAAAAAAATGCACTGAAATTTTTTAGGGTACAATCAGCTAAAATGCAAAAAAAAAAAAGACAAACAGCAATGTTTTGAAACATAATTATGAAAAAAATAATAATGTGTGTGTGTGTGTAGAGGATAGATCATAATTATTGCATATATATTACTTAGTACCCTAACATTCCCTCAAAATGCAAAATAATAAATAAAAAATATTATTCAACAAATATACAGTTACACTTTACTTAAAGTCCTTCTGTATTATATATGTATTTTTAATGCAGTGATTATGCCCTTATAATGCATTGTATTGTCAGTTTATTATGACTCTAATTGTAACCAGTTATAATAATAAAAATCTATTCATTGGACACAACTTTACAAGTATAATGCATTAAAACATGACAAATAAGCAATTTCAGAATCGGCAAATATTATAATGGATTTTAACTTTGGTTATAAATAATTATTTATGAAAAGTCTATGAAATGTACAGTCTAAATACCTTATTTTTCATACATTATGGCTTTAAGTAAAGTGTTACGAAATATATTATACCGGGAGAAAGAAAAGTTTGCGTGTGCAAGTGTGTGTGACCCCTAAATTATTTTGTCCATCTAATTTTTTTTTTTTTTTAATAAATAAAAAAAATTCTATGCATTTTATATTTGAAGAGTTCAGATGCAAAAGCCTCTAAATGCCATTTGAAATGTTCTTCTTTAATGATGATTTATGACAAGCTTGTATATTTAAGTTCAGTGATTTCACTTAAATGGGAATGATAATTACCTATTAATTGTTATTTAAGTGAAATTACTGAACTTGAATATACAAGTTTGATAAAAATCATCCTTAAAGAAGAAAATTTCAAATGGCATTTAGAGGCTTTTGCATCTGAACTCTTCATTTACATTTTTTTTTTTTAAATGTCCCCTAAATGAGGAGCGGCAGAGGGTTAAACATCGTCTTTCCAATTCAAATCTTCATTTCATTTTATTTTTATTTAATAGGGACAATGCATGTTAATGAAAGCACAAAATGTAAACAAGCCGGATTATAGCAATATTGCTAATTTACATCCGTAAATCTGTCCCTGAAGAACCCGAAGCGCTCGGGCTGATCCGCTGTCTGTGTTTCAGGTGTCCTGGAGATACGGACGGTTTCTGAGGGAGGCGTGTTGGCCATAAAAGGCCTGAAGAGCCAGTATTATATTTCCATGAGCCGAACCGGAATGTTACAGGGCAAAGTAAAACCCATCCGTCCTGCAAACACATCTTTTACTCTGATTCCAGCTAATGCATTCTCATGCTTTTAAGAGTAAATACAGCAACTTTTACAGCCAATTAAGGTCGTGTCGTACCTGTTCCTCTCTCCTTTCCCCAACAGAAAGACTACAACGACAGCTGCAACTTCAAAGAAGTGTTTTTAGAGAACTACTACACAGCGTACGCTTCTGTCAGAAAGACTCGAGACGGAAAAGAGATGTTCATCGCTCTGTCGAAAAACGGCCGGCCGCTGAAAGGAAAGAAGACGCGGAGAGAGAGCGTCACTTCTCACTTCATCCCTCGCAATTACCGAGAAGACGAGAAGACACTGGCGTGAGGATGCACGCGAGATTACTGTCAGTATGAGGCATGTTTGATCACTGTAAACCCTAGCGCTCACAATAATGAACTGATTTGAGTAGAGCCAACTCAAATTATACAAATTAGTTCCGTCAAATTAACTTTGAGTATTTCGAATTTTCTTTTGAGTTCACAAACTGACACATTTTAAGTAAGAGTTTTACATTTTTATTATCTTGTTATTATTTTAATTTAGATAAACTGGGATGGGATTTCCCAGCATGCTTTATAATGATATTAAAAAGGGAGAGTAAATGCTAAAATTAAGTGTTATATAATGCTTTTTTTTTTAAAAAGTGGGAGATTTTGTAATGTTTATTATGCTATAGTTTAGTATAGTTTCTATTATGGTGGGTTTTTTGGGAGTTTGCCAAAAAGAAATTAAGTTTGTAAAGTGCTGTACTCATTCACCAAGTGCTCCGCTATCATATTGTGTTACCATTTATTGAATTAGTTGGTTAACCCTTATGCTGCATTAGGGACATTTTTGGTCTTTTGCAGTTTAATTTCTTTGACCATTTTGGCTGTTTTAATGCAAATGGTATGAAATTTGGCAAAATTGTGACTTTTTGGATACATGTAAAAAAATGTGATCCCATTTTGCAAAATATGTATAACACACACTGTGTAGATCAAATAGTAACACTCAGCACCATAAAGACCAAAAATGGCCCATTGAAACCCATTAAAACGTTGTTTAAATCTGAGGCTGTCAGTAATACATGAAACATGATTTTTGCACAAACATCCTTTCATTTTGAAGCAAAAGCATTATATTTGCATTATATAGTGTATTCCACCAGATGACGTCACTACATATTTATTCCCTATGGGTGGAAATGCACCTTATTTTAGGCAATAGGCAATGTTTAATAGGTGGCCATTTTTGGTCTCTAACGCGCTAAGTGGGATTTTTTGCAAAGTGGGACTGTGATAATCCAAATCTAAAGTTTTCTCTTTGCATTTAGTTTATTGAAAATAATTGAATTTTTGTGTTTTTTCCTCTTATACAAATCGATAGTTTCGCAAACAAAACTGGTAATTAAAGGGTTAAAATCCTGAAATTGAATACATTTTTGGTAGTTATGATGAGGACTGATGCTGGTTAAAAGATTTAACTTGGTAAAAGTGGAAAATAATAATAATATATAATATTTTAGGCAATGTTTAATATGTGGCCATTTTTGGTCCTTAATGCACTCAACGGTGTTAAAAATCTAATGCAGCACAAGGGTTAAAGCTAGCCAAGTTTACACGACTAAAAATATAAGTTGAGCTTACGTGATAAATTTACTGAAATATTTCAAGTTAAGAGCAATTCAAATGTACGAGTACGAAATAAAAATCTGCAAGTTTTGCTTACTTAAACGTTAAATTTGTCAACTTAAAACATTTTTACAACGTAATCGGGTTTACAGTGCAATAAAACATTCATGCTTTCTTTGCCGAGGAGACGTTGGTGAAACGCCACTGGGTTTATATATGAAAATATTCTGGACTCATGTAAACAACAGCTATAAATACTCATCTGTGTTTTGAGATAAAACTATTTTTATATTTTTTAGAGGGTCTATGTTTCTGTTCACCGCACTTTCCCGACCATTAGAGGCACTAAGGGTGAAAACATCGAATAAACACTGCAGTGCATTTATATGAACGATCAACATTCATCCAGAGGAGTTTTGCTTTTCATTTAGAAACATTCCATTCTTGTATTGTGAAAATCAGTTCCCTCATTTAATTTTTGGCGTTATTTGCTTTCTAAAAAATGACATGTGTGATTGCCTCATTCTAAGAAATCACATGTTTGTCTTCACAATCTTCCATTACTCATTCATAAACAACTTTCCTTTTCATTATTGATCCGCTTTTATATAGAGACACTTTCATTAGTCAAACACATTAAGCTGAAATAGATTTGACAAGCGAGTCTGAGCGTATAATTTCCACACAATCCCTCCGTGTTTTAGTGTGATTGTGTCCATGTGTCGTTGTGTGTTATTTATGATATTTATATATATATGTGTGTGTGTCGCTGGCTCTAAAATAATCAACTGTATTCTGGATCGCTGTGCTGAAAAAACTTGCACGGAGATCGTAAGTTTCTGTTTTGCTGCTAGAATACTAAGTGAAATCTGAGGTTTTGTATGATTATAGATCAATCTCAATAAAATATGTATGTACCTTTCTATGGAGATCTGAGATGTTCACCTTCATCCGCTCAGATGATCAGCTTCACTGCGTTTATCTTATTTCTGGGAGAAAAATAATCAAAAGAAATTAAGTTACAGGACGCTGATCATCACAATGGTGATGTCAAACAAACCACCGTGATCAACAGGGACTTTTTTGTTTATTTCACAGTAAAAATCAGTGTTTTAAATAAGAAAAAACAATAATTTTGACATAATAATTTAATACTGTGACATAAAACAGACAATTTGTTTTAGATAAAATGTCAAAATTCTGATGTTATATCATAATTTCAACTGTTTAATCTCATACTTATGAGTTAGTATTTTAATTTTGTATGTCAAATGTCATAATTTAGACTTTGTTATACAGTATTTATGACTGTAATCCTTCAGATTAAAAAAAAAAAATTGCCTCCTCATAAATTCGACTTATATAATTGTTGTGAATCTCTTTACATTTTTAAGGTTGTAATGATTATTTACAAAAGCATGATTTTTTTCTTCATGCAAAATAATCGTTACTCAGCGATTTCGTATCACGACGCACTCTCACTCACACAGTACAACAAATTACACTCTAATCAATACTTAATTGTCATATAGATTTGCTAAGTCGTGTTTGTGTACATGTTGTTTCTTGTGGATGTATTTTATCTTGATTCTTGACCGATTGGGTTGGTTAGAGAGGCTCGAGATATTGAGCAAAACATGATTCCCGTGAGGTGAACGAGAGACACACACACACTCACACACACCCTCCTCTGACCTAAACACAGTTAAAGTAAGGTGAACACTTCTGCCAAGTCACGCAAAGTTGGTTTTAGAGTATAATTTATAACATGTTCTGAATGTAAACAGACTCTCACGGGCCTCACACTGAAAATGACATCATTGATTTATCAAACAAAAGGGTCGCTTCGGATCCATCTGGACCTTTACAATCAGTGAGTTTCATTAGAATTATGGAAAAAGTCCTAATCATTTGTCCTGTATCTCTTTGATAAAGTGTCTCGGATTCATCTGGCCTTTGTTTGTTAGTTTGTTGGTCGAAAGCCTTCAGCACATAACATGAGTTCAGCATGTCTGAGTCCAAATAAAATCAAAGACTGAGCGATTCTGGCAGCGTAATCTGTGGACACGTCGATTGAGTTTTATCAAAGCTTTGAATCTGAGCTAAGACCTGATCCAGTCTAAAACAACACAGAGATTGAACACACATGGGCCGATCTCTCCAGACTGTGACCGGCTCACTACTCAACATCGAAAGAATATTCTGCCAAAACAAAAATGAAGCCTATTTTTAGGATCATTGCATTAAGCGGTCTGATAATAATGCAGATGAAGAAAATGTATTCCACTTCACTTGATTATACATACCAGTATTAACATTTTATTGAATTGTTTGTGATTTAAAATGTAAAAAAACAAATGTGATTTCCTATTTTTGGTTGAAGGATCAGAGCGGTTTCTCCTCCAGAGGGCGCCGACTGCCCTTTCTGCACAGGTTTGCTTATTTAAATCATTATCAAGGACGAGTCTCTGAGGTCATCGCTAGAACATGCGTTAATTTCATAATTTCATCTTTTACTACCAAAATTTCATATTTTTCCTTCATGCCTTAAAATATCTTGAATGCAACTCGACACCCTTGCCTTATTTAGTAAACTCAAACCATATTTTTGAGGCTGTCTTTGGTTCACTGCAGTTTTAAGCAGAAAATACTCAGCAATGCTGTCCACTTATGAACGCACACATGGTGTGTGTTAAAGCATATAACACATTTAAAACTCTTTTAAACATTTAAATATGTCATTTTGGTGATGAATTAAGGGATAAAACTATTGACTACAGGGGAAAAATAAAGGTTCTTTATCGGCACTGATGGTGCATTAAAAATATTTAACATCCATGGAAGAAATGATCACAGAAACGTTTTTTTTTTTGGGGAAACCAGAATTAGTTGGCATCGCTGCAACAACAAAAGTGTTTTTTTTAATAGAGGATCTTGTATCATTCGACTCACATCAGTGTGTTATTGTCTTCATCTGAATCTGCTGAGAGCAGCCAAACAGCCTCAATCATGCTCACCACAAACACATGCTGACAAACTAAACGAATTAAATGTTAACCGTTTGTTACTCTCTGCCAAATGAGACTGTGTGAAGTTTAAGCAGACGTTTCCTCACAGACGGCCGGAGCTAAACTCCGAGTTCTGGAGACTCAGTTTGATCCAGAGCTTCTGCAGGTCTTTTTGCAGGGATTCAATTTCAGACGGAAAAGGGACTCTGGCTTTGAGATCGTCATATATTTCTCCAGAGTGACGGTAGAGATGTGAGGAAGACTCGTTCAGGTTCTCCTCATACGTCACTGGCCAATCAACCTGAAACATATGGTGTATTAAATCAAACATGCTTTGGGACAAATTTCATAACAATTTAGAATTTTCCATCGAAAAAAAATCAAATAAACAAAACACCTACTTTTTCAAACTCTTCCTAGACAAGGAAATTGGACCAGATAATCTTCAGAAAGTTATGGGATTTAAGTTGATTCGTCAAACTGTTCTTGAATAACGAGCGAACGAATCGCACGCCAAAATGAATGTGAGGCTATACATCTTCACAACACTTAAACGTATTTAGACCAAACACGGTTGTGTGTTTTGACAACCATGATCTGAGCCGACCTGCACAGTTTCGACACAGTGCCACCTAGTGGTCAGGAGATATGAAAAATTTACATTTTTGCTTATAACTTCTGAACCGTTAGGACCATTAGATCCAGTCAAACGATACCCTATTTTTCTGTATCGGTCTTTTTAAATTTTGTCATAAAATTATATTTTTAATGAACACAAATGTTCTAGGAGGAGCTTGAAAAAGTAGGTTTTCTTAAATGAAATCAAAATGGCGAACAGGAAGTTCGGCCGACTATGGGAAAATTGGTATCTAGCTGTGTCTGAAACCGCTCACTCGTTCACTCATTCACTAATCCCATATAGTGTATGGCATTTGAGTGCACTATATCTGCAAGGAGTGAAGGAGATGAAGTGAGTGAATTCGGACGCTGACGTTTACACTGTGCGTCGGAGAGTTGGAGCTGTCGCAGAAAAGGCTTCGTCACACATACTGATAAAACTCCTTTTATCTTACATTACCTACTTTATAAAATAATATTAACAACAATAACAATCATAATGACTTTATTTTGTAATTATACCTCCGTGCCAGCTTTGTAGTTTCATCGACTGAAATTGTACATTAACTCTCACGTTCACAGATGACGTGTCGTCGAGCGCCCTCCGGCGACCGTTATTATGTTCAAAACGACGATTAACGGACATTTTTCAAATCCTCCACTGGATGTAATGTAATCTCTGGTTTAAACTTGCTCGCGCCGAACTTTCATGCGCGCTCAGTTCTCTCCGCATTGGATTGTGGGAAATAGGGCTTCAGCGAGTGTACATCGAATGTACACTCGAATTCAGAGAGGATTGTGGGTAAAAGTAGTGAATGAATGTAGGGAATGATGTCGTTCACTCAGAATTCGGACACCACTACAAAATGGCCGACACCCGATATAGTGCACTATTTAGTGGATAGGGAGCGATTTCAGACACAGCTTATGTTCTCGGCATGACCCATAACTATATTGCGCACTAGTGTGGACACTAAAATAGGCCTAGTTATCATTCTTGGTGTGAATGGGCCTTAATTTACAATGGCTTCAAACGCGACTCAACCAACCAGAATCAAGGACCGGTAGTTTCTGTTTTATTATACACAGAAAAGCACTAAAATGTATAAAATGTGTTAAATAAGATTAAAAAACAAATTATAGAGTGGAACTCAAAACTTCATGATAATGTCACATTTCCTCCCAAAATCTAAAGAGGTTTTACATTTATATATATATATATATATATATATATATTTAAAATAGGCCTATTTTTTAAAAGACCAATATGTTTTGCACTGTGATATTATTTTTATGAAAATGCATCATACAATAAAAAACTAGCCTAAATTAAAGCCACAAATAATACCATGACATGTACATAATTTATATAATTATTTTTGTCTTTTTTTTATTCATGAGAATCTAAAGGGGAAATGAGCTGAATTGTCAATTTCATGAGGTCCATCATAATTTTAAATTTCTATAAATTTAATAATGTATCATTGCCCTGTCCATTTTGTTAAAAAAAGGGTTATATAGGTTATAAAAAAGATTATAAAAGGTTATATATATACATATATATTTATTTTGAAGTGAACATCTGTGGACTTGTTTAGACTCACCACAGAAGTTTTGGCGCGATTTCCTGAGACGTTTTGGCGCGAATTCATGCGACTGAAAGTTATCCAGTAATGAAACACACACACACACACACACACACACACACACACACACACACACACACACACACACACACACACACACACACACACACACATAAATAGTTAACTCAGCTGCTTTAATCTGCTAAATGATCATTTGAACCCACCAGTCCTTGAGCTTGAATAAAATCACCCAGGGAGCAAATATTCTTCTTATTCGTCTGTTTCTCCATGATGTCGAACAGACAACAGTCTGTTGCTAGGCAACCGCCAGCCACTCTTCCGGCTTCCTCGAGGCGTGTGTTTCCGGTGCGCAGAGAACACGTGGGATTGTTGTCATCTGTTTTGCAGTGTGGAGTGTGTGGACGCGATCATGTCGGAATCAGACTGCGCTGCCGGGGAGAGGAGCTCTCTGAGCGGCCTGATGCTCGCGTCGCACGCCCCGCTGGATGACGCGCAGCGCGCGGGCCGGATGAAGTGCTCGCGTTGCGGCGCGTCGCGCATGTTTTACTGCTACAGCTGCTGCGCGTTGGTCGGGCTGGAGCCGCGGGACGTTCCGAGCGTCAAGGTCCGTGAAACATCACATTAAACACTAAACAGCACGCGCTCGCATTATTATTATCATCACACATAACTCGGTTAGCATTTAAAGGAACAATTAAAGCAAAACTGTCAATTCTGTCATCATTTGCTCACCATCATGTCGCTCCAAACATGTATGAATGATGTTAAAATGACAAAAAAAACAATAATAATCTGAAAGCAGTCAAATTTACCAGAATTTAAAGTCACCATGAAATCAGAATTGACTTGTTTTTGTGGACTATTGCAGTGTTTTTAGTAAATGATTCATCAGTGCACATCATTATTGTCTTGATCAGAATAACTTCCTCTTGCAACATCTATTTGCATGACGAGGGCGGGGCAACCCGTCACTCACATGAGATCAGCCAATCAATTGCCCACTAACAAAATCAAGCCCCGCCCACATTTGTATGGATGGGTTGGGCTCTTGTATGAGCTGGATTTTTCATTTCTTTCTCTGTACTCCTCTTATTTATGTCATTTAGTGATTGTGAAACACTTTGGGCAAGAGCTTTTGCATTAAACGTGCTATATAAATAATGTAAAACTGTTAGGAGGTTCATTTATAGACCGAGCCAATTCTTCATGATTGAATTAACTGTGTTTTACATTTTGGAATTATGAGTAAAATAAGGTTTGTGGTTACTCAATAAACTTAAAACCCACAGGAAACTCTTGCCCGCCAAACACTCAATCCTTCCATAGTTTTAGGGATCACATGAATCGACATCTCCTTTCACGGTCCACCGAAAAAGAAATATACAATGAAACGCATTGTGTGTTTGTTAAATTGACGCATTATGCCCCTTTTCACAAGATGTAATATTAATCTATGGTGTCTCCAAAATGTGTCTATAAAGACCGTCAGATCATTTATTATAGCTAGTCAAATTTGCCCCTTTTGGGCTTTTTCACTTTTCATGTTTTCAGAGTTGGTAAAAACACGGGAAAAGTCCGATTTTCATCATATGTCCCCCTTTAAAGCTCATGAAACATTTGTTTGGTGTTTTCAGCTGCCGGTGAAGATCGACATCATCAAACACCCGAACGAAACGGACGGCAAGAGCACGGCAATTCAGGCCAGAATCCTCGCGCCGCAAGACGTCACCATCTACACATATCCCTGCATCCCCGAGCTGGACCAGAGCGCAGAAAACGTGAGCGAACAAACATTTATATCACGCTAATTTTCTAAATTATACTGGTTTCACTGTATATTCCCAACACCGTTATTGCAGTATATTAAACTAAAAATAAACACCAGTATTCGGTATGAAATGGTACCCGACCCGCCGTGTGCCGCGTCCGTCTCAGGTTTTACAGATCCCTGTTCTTCCCACAGATCGTGCTGGTGTTTCCCGGACCGGATGCGATGACGGTGGAGGAATTATGGGAGTATTTTTCTACTGGTGGAGCGCAGAGATCGAAGAGATTAAAAGCGGCGGCTTCCGAAACTCACACCTGCCCGATCCAGAGAGTGGTTTTCATCGACAGCACCTGGAACCAAACCACCAGAATCATCACAGATGAACGTCTCCAAGGTGCCAGCAGATTATTCCCTCTCATCTTTAGAGCTTTCACACTGTAAAGTCAATCATTTTATCCATTAAAACTCTTGAAAATGAAATATTTAAAAAACATTTTCCTTGGAAAAAAATGTCTTCATGCCTTAAAATATCTTGAATGTAACTCGACACCTTTGCCTTCCCCCCGCCTCCACTCACTCAGAGATCCACTGGTTGACGATCACTCGTTGATCTGATTGGTTACAAGGTAGTTTGCGACGTCAGAAACACCAGCGATTTCCAGCCGTGCTTTTAATACTGGTTGTGGTGTTTTGCTTTAAGACAAACCAGGTGTAAATTCATATTAAAACACGGTTTGAAATCGCTGGCGTTTCTGATGTCGCAAACTACCTTGTAACCAATCAGATCAACGTGTGATCGTCAACTAGTGGATCTCTGAGCTGAGTGAGTGAGTGAAGGTGGGGCTCATTTGCATATTCATCGAACAGCGAATACTAAATGAGGCAAGGGTGTCGAGTTACATTCAAGATATTTTAAGGCATGAATCAAGGAAAAAAATCAATTTTGGTGATCAAAGATTAGTTTTAAGGGATATAATGATTTATGACAGGGGGACTTTAAAGAAACATACATTGTCCATTGTACTTTTATTATGTACTAAATTATAAGTGTAAAACGTTCCTTCACCCGAGGTTGAAAGAGATCGGCGCAGTGTGAAAAGCCTCAGAGGTGACGTTATTAATGTTATTTCTCTGCAGCTTTACCACACGTGGAGCTCAAGAGCAGGAGAACCTGTTTTTGGCGGCGTCAGAAAGGCAGTCCGGACACATACTTGGCCACAATAGAGGCTGTTTACTACTTTCTGAAGGACCTGCACAGCCACTACTTCTCCGAGTACACGGGAGAATACGACAACCTGCTGTTCTTCTTCTCATTCCTGCATAAACTCATCAATAAAGCCAAACAGGCTGCTGGGAAAGTGTGAAACAAACAAACGACCATTATTTCAACGCGATGGATGCATTTCGTCACAGTGAGATTTAAGTATTTTTTTATTTTCGAGTCAAATCATATTCCCAGAATGCTGAAACGTTCACTGATTTGATTTCTAAGGCACTTCAATGTGTATTTGACAATAAATCATTTCTTGCACACTTGTTAGTAAAAGGCGTGTCTTATTTTGGCCTGTAAACTTATTTTGGCGTCTCCCAGGAGCACGGAGGTTTGTAGATAATGGGGTTATAGACCGCAGCGTATCCAACACCCAAAGTGCACTTCATCACACACACACACACACACACACGCTTAGGCCATGTCCACACACTAAGGGTACGTTTACACAACAACGATATGCTTAACGGAGAAGTTATTTTTTTGTTGAGTTTTCCGCGCACAGACGACCTCATTGTCAAAACAATCCACAGATTTACGACTAAAATCACTGTATTCTGCTACCAGGCCACTAGATGGCGATGAAACACTATAGATTGAACACGCAAGATGCCATCGTCTTCAGAGATTCACTTTTTTTGTTGTTTACACTGAGACCATTTTCAAAAACTTGTGACACGTTTTCAAAAGTTTGCGTCAGCACCCAAAACGCCGTTGTCGTGTAAACGAACGGCCAAAACACATAAAAGGTTTGCGTTTTTAGTTGAAAACGGTGTCGCGTGAAAGACCCCTAATACGTTTTCGTTTGATAACGCATCTTTTAGTCTTTTGTCTCGTTTTGGACTTCCGTCACAATGAGACAGCGTTTTTAAAACCGATGATGTAAGTTTAGTCATGTGACGCATATTGTACCAATAGATATTCATGTTTACACCGGTGTTGTGCCTGTTATGTGCTGTTCACTTTCACACACTTGCTGAAATACGTTACTTCGCACACTCTTCGTATCACTGTCATGCAAAGATTCAAATTTACTTGTATTTACTCGTCCCGTGGTAATTTAAATTTTTAAGCAGTTTAGACCAAACATAAAATGGTGAGTGAGAGCGACCTGGATGCATCAGTGAATGCTGAGATACTGCCAGACGAAATGTGCGAAAACTTTATTATTTAATTTTCCATCATCTCAGCGATGCGTTTATGTCACAAGATTAAATCCGAAAGTATTTTTTGACATGCGCAAACTGCATGAAAATACAGTTTCTCATTCAGTTTACGTCATTCCGCGATTTTACGTTATTTCTACATCATTACGCTATTTCTTCGTCATTATGCTATTTTACGTTTTTTCTACATCACTACACGATTTCTACGTCATTAAACGATTTCTACGTCATTACGCTATTTCTACATCACCACGCTATTTTTCGGTATGTCTACGTCATTTGAATCATTACGCTATTTTTCGTTATGTCTAAGTCATTACGCTATTTCTACGTCATTGTGCTCATTGTGGTATTTCTACTTCATTACGCTAGTTTTCGTTATGTCCACGTCATTGGATCATTACGCTATTTTTCGTTATATCTACGTCATTACGCTATTTTTACCTCATTACGCTATTTTTCGTTATGTCTACGTCATTACGCTATTTCTACGTCATTGTGCTCATTGTGGTATTTCTACCTCATTACGCTAGTTTTTGTTATGTCCACGTCATTGCATCATTACGCTATTTTTCGTTATATCTACGTCATTACGCTATTTCTACCTCATTACGCTAGTTTTCGTTATGTCCATGTTATTGCATCATTACGCTATTTTGCGTTATGTCTACGTCATTACGCTATTTCTACGTCATTGTGCTCATTGTGGTATTTCTACCTCATTATTACCTATTTTTCGTTGTCTACATCATTTCCCGATTTCTACATCATTACACTGTCTACTTCATTGCACGATTTCTACGTCATTACGTGATTTCTACATCATTACGCTATTTTTCGTAATGTCTACGTCATTGCGTGATTTCTACGTCATTACGCTATTTTACGTTACTTCTACATCATTACGCTATTTCTACCTCATTACGCTAGTTTTCGTTATGTCCACGTCATTGCATCAATACGCTATTTTTCGTTATGTCTACGTCATTGCGTGATTTCTACGTCATTACGCTATTTTACGTTACTTCTACATCATTACGCTATTTCTACCTCATTACGCTAGTTTTCGTTATGTCCACGTCATTGCATCATTACGCTATTTTTCGTTATGTCTACGTCATTACGCTATTTCTACGTCATTGTGCTCATTGTGGTATTTCTACCTCATTACCTATTTTTCGTTGTCTACATAATTTCGCGATTTCTACATCATTACACTATGTCTACTTCATTGCACGATTTCTACGTCATTGCGTGATTTCTACGTCATTATGCTATTTTACGTTACTTCTACATCATTACGCTATTTCTACGTCATTGCGCTATTTTTTTCTATTTCTACGTCATTGCAGTCCTTTCAGTTTCGATTTCAATCCGATCAAGTGTTTACATTTTCTCTCAGAATGAACAGGAATAATCACCCCTTTCAATCCGATCGACGTTTCGTTCAGATAGATTAAGGCGTCTACATGAAGGCTTCAGTGTGATTGAGTCGTCACTCTGATTACTAACGATTATTTGGTAGCATGTAAACGTAGCCAGTGTGGATGAGAAACTTTTGGAAAGCGCTACTGTGGACATTTTGTGTTTTCAAATGTAGATGTAAATTTCTCACAGCTGAGCTGCTGTTTAACCTGTATAATCAATTACCAATAATCACCTGCTTTGACTTCCACACTTCCAGCACCGGCATCCCAGCGATTCTAGAGTTCGGATCTTCTTGCGCTGGGGAGTTGACGGTGTCATTGGCTCAGATCACGAGCGTCAGGACGGTTTCTGCACACACACACACACACACACACACACAGAAAGGTTGTTCTCATGCGATGCGATCAGGTTTCTCCCTCGCTCTACATGCTTATCTGCGCCGGCTAAATAGAAACACGTGCTGCCCTCGACTCTGACCGCAGAGACGCCATGAGGTTGCATGTCTAGGCACAATTACATAATCAAAATGAATTATTACAAAGATCAGACTCCACATGTGTCCGCGAGTCTGTGGATCATCGGCTCATCCGCCTGTTCCGGACTGATCCGGTCCGAGACATGTTTCACACACCGCATGCGTAAACAACACACTGACAGCACAGTCAATCGGGCTAACGCTGTAATTTACTTAGGCTATTTAATATAACATTATTACAATATTAGAATAATAAAAAAAAAACACTTTTTATTCAGGAAGGACGCATGAAATTGATCAAAAGTGACATTTAGAATGTTACAGAAGATTCTATTTGGAATAAATGCTGTTCTTTTGAACTTTCTACTCATCTAAGACTTCTGGAAAATAAAATGTATGAGTGTTTACACAGAAGTCTGAGGCGGCACAACTGTGTTCAACACTGATAATAATCTTAAATGTGTCTTGATCATCATGTGACACTGAAGACAGGAGAAATGATGATGAAAATTCACAGGAATAAATCACACCAAATTCGAATAATATTTTGTGATTTTTTACGGTATTTTTAATTAAATAAATTCAGGTTTTATCACAGGAATAAAATACATTTTTTCAATAAATTCACATAGAAAACAGCCATTTAACATTGTAATAATATTTCACAATTTTTACTGTATTTTTGATTGAATAGTAAAAGTCTCAAAAAAAGTTTATTATATCTGTCCCTATACAAATAAAACATTAAATAAAGAAATCTGACCTGGGAAATCCTTGTTGATCTCGTCCATCTCGAGAACCCCGTCGTACGGGACGCCGGCCTCGGCCAGGAGAACATTGAGCTATCCGGGCATCCGTCCGGCCACCGGGTGAATCCCAAACCTGACACACACACACACACACACACACACAGATGATGCTCAACTACTGCAGAACATGAGCTTTATAATCACAACAATTCAACATCAGAGCAAGTCATTCGGTCACACTTACTATAGTGAAAAACACTGCAGAAATGATGATGTTCCTCAGTATTTATGTTTTGTTTTCCAGCACAAATATATAAACATTCTGAAATAAAGATGCGTTTTCTGGAGAAGCAGAATGAAAACTTGCTCAAAAAACAAAACAAGAAGTAATATCTGCCAATGAGGTCAAAAAAATATAATCTTAATTCAGTAAATAACACAATTGTTTATTTATAGTCCATCTGCAGATATTTGTTCTAGTTTTAAGTTTTAAAAAATGTTAAATTTTGCATTTTGCTTTAAGAATGTTCATTTGTACTGGAAAACATGACAAAAATACTAAGAAAGATTGTGATTTTTTTTTTGCATAATGCATAATTACGTGACTAACTATAATTATATTGTAAGTGCATGTTGTTAATTAATATTACTCAGAACTTATTAGTATAAATACGCTCTAACAAGGGCACCTGAAAAGAAAGCGCAAGCGTTTATTCTCCAGCATCTGCGGCGTAAATACTCTGAGAATGTTTTACACTTTCCCTCTTTATTTACAGAAAGCCTGCGTTTCTTTATTAGACACAGATGTGTTTTGTCTCCTTTTTAACAGAATTACGCTTCTGACCTGCCAAGTATTTAAGACACTGAAAACATTGGATGTGTGCGAGTTCAGCATGCGATTACTCTGAGCTTATTTTGATGTTCTCCCTGATTTAAGAGTTCGCGAGAGTTGAGCGTCTGACCTCACAGTTTTGCCCTGTTCCTTCAACATCTTCACCATGTCAGCGATGGGATACTGAGCCTTGGCCTGTCTGAGAGAACACACACACACACACACACTAATCCGACCCCTAAACCTGCCCATCACACACACACACTAATCCGACCCCTAAACCTGCCCATCACACACACACACACACACACACTATGGGAGTTATTAATCTTCAGTCACGGAGGAATCCCCTAAACCCCTTCACTTGATGTTTCAAGAACCATATTTGCTCCAGGTTTCCTGCTAATAACTGCAGGAGCGTGGAGAATCATGTCATCGGCCGTGTGTGTGTGTGTGTGTGTGTGTGTGTGTGTGTGCTCTCAGGGAAATCCGTCTGATTGCAGTCAGATTGCAGAGTTTCCTGAACTCCAGATGTCTCCCTACAGGAGGATCGCGTGTGGACTGGAGACACGCACACATGTTTCGGCTGCTCCACATCAGGCTCTGCTCCACATGTTTCTCACACTCCCTGAGCGAGTCGAGACTTGGCTAACGAACTCTAGCTAACGAACTCCAGCTAATGAACTCTAGCTAACGAACTCCAGCTAACGAACTCTAGCTAAGGAGCTCTAGCTAACGAACTCCAGCTAACGAACTCCAGCTAACGAACTCTAGCTAACGAACTCCAGCTAACGAACTCTAGCTAAGGAACTCTAGCTAACGAACTCTAGCTAACGAACTCTAGCTAACGAACTCCAGCTAACGAACTCTAGCTAACGAACTCCAGCTAACGAACTCTAGCTAAGGAGCTCTAGCTAACGAACTCCAGCTAACGAACTCCAGCTAACGAACTCCAGCTAACGAACTCCAGCTAACGAACTCCAGCTAACGAACTCTAGCTAACGAACTCCAGCTAACGAACTCTAGCTAAGGAACTCTAGCTAACGAACTCTAGCTAACGAACTCCAGCTAACGAACTCTAGCTAACGAACTCCAGCTAACGAACTCTAGCTAAGGAACTCTAGCTAAGGAACTCTAGCTGACGAACTCCAGCTGACGAACTCTTGCTAACGAACTCTAGCTAAGGAACTCTAGCTAAGGAACTCCAGCTAACGAACTCTAGCTAAGGAACTCTAGCTAAGGAACTCTAGCTAAGGAACTCCAGCTAACGAACTCTAGCTAACGAACTCCAGCTAACGAACTCTTGCTAACGAACTCTAGCTAAGGAACTCCAGCTAACGAACTCTAGCTAAGGAACTCTAGCTAAGGAACTCTAGCTAAGGAACTCTAGGTAAGGAGCTCTAGCTAACGAACTCTAGCTGACGAACTCCAGCTAACGAACTCTTGCTAACGAACTCTAGCTAACAAACTCTAGCTAACAAACTCTAGCTAACGAACTCTAGCTAACGAACTCCAGCTAACGAACTCTAGCTAACGAACTCTAGCTAACGAACTCCAGCTAACGAACTCTAGCTAACAAACTCTAGCTAACAAACTCCAGCTAACGAACTCTAGCTAACGAACTCCAGCTAACGAACTCTAGCTAACAAACTCTAGCTAACGAACTCCAGCTAACGAACTCTTGCTAACGAACTCTAGCTAAGGAACTCTAGCTAAGGAACTCTAGCTAAGGAACTCTAGGTAAGGAGCTCTAGCTAACGAACTCTAGCTGACGAACTCCAGCTAACGAACTCTTGCTAACGAACTCTAGCTAACAAACTCTAGCTAACAAACTCTAGCTAACGAACTCTAGCTAACGAACTCCAGCTAACGAACTCCAGCTAACGAACTCTAGCTAAGGAACTCTAGCTAAGGAACTCTAGCTGACGAACTCCAGCTGACGAACTCTTGCTAACGAACTCTAGCTAAGGAACTCCAGCTAACGAACTCTAGCTAAGGAACTCTAGCTAAGGAACTCTAGCTAACGAACTCTAGCTAAGGAACTCTAGCTAAGGAACTCTAGCTGACGAACTCCAGCTGACGAACTCTTGCTAACGAACTCTAGCTAAGGAACTCCAGCTAACGAACTCTAGCTAAGGAACTCTAGCTAACGAACTCCAGCTAACGAACTCTAGCTAAGGAACTCTAGCTGACGAACTCTAGCTAAGGAACTCTAGCTAACGAACTCTAGCTAAGGAACTCTAGCTAAGGAACTCTAGGTAAGGAGCTCTAGCTAACGAACTCTAGCTGACGAACTCCAGCTAACGAACTTTTGCTAAAGAACTCTAGCTAACAAACTCTAGCTAACAAACTCTAGCTAACGAACTCTAGCTAACGAACTCCAGCTAACGAACTCTAGCTAACGAACTCTAGCTAACGAACTCCAGCCAACGAACTCTAGCTAACGAACTCTAGCTAAGGAACTCTAGCTAACGAACTCCAGCTAACGAACTCCAGCTAACGAACTCTAGCTAACGAACTCTAGCTAAGGAACTCTAGCTAACGAACTCTAGCTGACGAACTCTAGCTAACAAACTCTTGCTAACGAACTCTAGCTAACAAACTGTTGCTAACAAACTCTAGCTAATGAACTCCGGCTAACGAACTCTGGCTAACAAACTCTAGCTAAGGAACTCTAGCTAACGAACTCTGGCTAACGAACTCTGGCTAACGAACTCTGGCTAACGAACTCCAGCTGACGAACTCCAGCTAACGAACCACAGCTGACGAACCCCAGCTGACGAACCCCAGCTAACGAACCCTAGCTAACGAACTCCAGCTAACGAACTCCAGCTAACGAACTCCAGCTAACGAACCCCAGCTAACGAACTCTAGCTAACGAACTCCTGCTAACGAACTCCAGCTGACGAACTCCAGCTGACGACCTCTAACTAACGAACTCTAACTAACGAACTCCAGCTAACGAACTCTAATGAGCTAGCTAACGAACTCCAGCTAACGTTTTGACAGGGTTCTCAAAGTTATGCTCAAACGTTCTTTCAGTAACATTAATAAAATAAAAAGTGCTTTTAAAGTATTACAACCCCCATCCTTCCCTCGGGTCAGTTTGACCAGAAACTTTTCCTTTAATAAAATTTGAGTGTTCATCAGAGCTCCAAGACTCTGGCACTTTAGTTACACTTGAACCACAAACACACAAACACATTTAATTTTTACTTTTTTCTTGAGAGAAAGAGAGAGAGAGAGAGAGAGAGAGAGAGTGAGTGTGTGTGTGTGTGTGTATGTGTGAGAGAGAGAGAGTGTGTGTGTGTGTGTGTGTGTGTGTGTGTGTGTGTGAGAGAGAGTGAGTTTGTTAGTGTGTGTGTGTGTGATTGCCACTGCTGGTTAAAGGGTTACATAGTTCACCCAAAACTGAAAATTCTGTCAGTGTTTACTGTTTACAGTGTTTTTGGGTGAACTAACCCTTTAATATCACAACTCAACCATTCAGCATCTTTATCCATTCTAAATATCAGTGTAATATCTCAGTATTATCTGTCTTATCCCAGCTCTCTCTCTCTCTCTCTCTCTCTCTCTCTCTCTTCATCCATTGATAGACACTGACCTCTAGTGTTCACGTGTCTGACAGCAGCGCTCAGTGTAACTGTGTTTGAGGAATATAATGTCTAATATCACAGTGATCCTCCTCAACAGCGAGTCAGACGGCCACCGAAACATGAATATATCAGGAAGACTTACAATATTGTGTGTGTTTGTGTGAGTGAGTGTGTGTTAGAGTGTGTATGCATACATGAGTGTGTGTGAGGCTCTTCAGGACCAGATCTGACTGGAACGCCCCCCTGGTGTGTGTGTGTGTCAGACATGATTCTCACCTTCAGGACCAGATCTGACTGGAACGCCCCCTGGTGTCGGTGATCTGCGTACCGGCTCGGCCCGATACTGATCGTCACATGGATCCTGAAGCCCTGCTTGACCAGCAGATCAGGGCTCTGTGGTATCTGATGTAAAAAATACTCTTATCTCGTTGAAATCTTGATGGATTTACAAACGGTTTGGTTTCTTACAAACGTTATTAACGTGGCTATTTATTTATACACTTATTATTCATAAGTATGCAGTGTCATAACTACATCTCTGCCGTTTACAACAAACCAGACCGTTTGAAAATCGGTAGAAAATTGAGCAAGTTACGGTGATTTAAAAAGTACATGCACCATTAAAACAATGTTACCAGTGAGCGAGCTGCCTGTGGCAAGATGGCCGCCAGGTGCTGACGTCGACCTCCATTGGCCAGCAGTGCGGACGAGATATCTAGCCTTTATATAGATATCTATGACACGGACACCCGCCGCTCCTGCTGGAAGATCTCCTTAGGGACTCCCACCTGCACATCTCTATACCGCACACCTGACACACACACACACACAACCACCTACAGTGTGTGCATCCCAGAGTTCACTAGCAACTGCATAGCAACCCCCTAGTAATGTGCCAACAGCTCAGAGTTTTGCACAGCAAATATCACTCACTTTATTTTCAGAAATATCTCTAGTTAGAATTACTTTAGACCAAGGTTATTATCGTTACTATAATTAAAATAAAGCTGAAGAAAAAAAAACAGTTGAAAAAACTTAATGTAAATTCGAAACGATGCCTTGGCAATAAAAGCTTTCTGTCCTGTTTGGAAGCTTTTTTCCGCAACGCAAAAATTCAATTCAGACTTTTCTCCTCAAATTTTTTTTTTAAATCGCAATTCTGACTTTTTTCTCAAAATTAAAACATTTAATTTTTTCTTGTAATTCAGACATTTTTTCGCATAATTCACTTTTTTTTTTTTTTTTTTTTGCAATTCGCAGTTTATTTCTCGGAATTCTGACCTTTTTCCTCGCAATTCGCAATTTTTTCCTCGGAATTCTCTCAATTCGCAATTTATTCTCGCAATTCTAACTTTTTTCCTCGAAAATCTTTTTTTTTCTGGTGCAACTTTCTCACTATTCTGACCGCATTTTTTCTTACAATTCGCATTTTTTTCTCGGATTATGTTTTTTTTTCTCGCAATTCACAATTTTTTTTTCTTTCTCAAATCATAACTTTTTTTTGTCATTTTTTTCTCACAATTACGACTTTTTTCTTAGCAATTCACATTTTTTTCTTGCAAGTTGCAATTCAGACTTTTTTCTCGCAATTCACATTTTTTTCTTACAATTCTGACTTTTTTTTCCTAATTCTGCTAATGGGGGGGGCATGAATGCCTTTGAAACAGTGATTTCGAGGCTCTGAAGATGTTTTCTGTCTTTCTGCGTTTTTCTGTCTACTTAACAATGCAACAGTGGGAACATTTTGTCCACACACAGACGCTCAGCGTGACGGGCGGATCAGCGAACACATTTCACTCCGTAATTGGACCCCAATACACCCCAATACACACTCCAGACTCACACAGCTTTCCTGCATCTGTACGTTAAAGAGGACCTGTGATGCTTTTCTCCATCTTCATCTCTTCAGTGTGTGATGAGGAGCTCCAGTTCTCCTCCTATATCAGAGTCAGTGTTTCTGAACTCCTGAAACGCCTCCATTGTAGTCTTGAGTTTCTTCGGGGAACACGTCACAATATTCCACACAGTTTTGACTTTTTTTCCTCACAATTAAGACTTTTATCCTCATAATTACGACTTTTTTCCTCTGACTTTTTTGCTCACAATTACGACTTTTTTGTTACGGCACACTATGTAGGATGCAATATTATAAAAAGGAGTATGCAACAATATTTAATTTTTTAAGCAAGTTTTAAGTAAAATTGCCTGAACTTTTGCAAGTCTAATAAAAAAACGAGTCAAGAGAGAGATGTTAAAAATATTGGAGTTCATTTGTGACAGAAAACGGAAGCTGAAGTTGAGCTTTACACAATCTCACACAGTGACTGTAATACAGAGATGAGTATGCACACTGTGCACTGTAAGAAGAGGAGTGTTATTCACATCGCTACTGTCTTTCAAGACTCATCTTACAGTCTTTTAGGTAAAGCATTCATTATGCATGCTTGATTTGATCATGTGAAGCATCTGATGATGTGAACTGTACATCACCCCCTGTTCAGGGTCATGTCTGATTGGCTCACGTGTTCGGGTTCAGCTCGCCCTGTCCTGACGCCCAGTCCTCAAGCTCCGCCTCTCCGCTGGTGATAATGGGCGTGTCCACCGACAGGCCACGCCTCTTCCCAAACACGCGCTCCTGCAGCTCGATGATGTCATGACGGATATCTGCCATCATCAGTAACAGGAAGTCGAAGGACCCTGGAGGCCCCTGAAGAGAGATGCAGTGTCTACATTTTATTCAGAATATTTCATAGTTTTTGTCCAACAGCAGCAGCAAAATTATTATTAATTATTAGTGTTGAAATGTCAGGTTTGATTCTTTGCTTCTGTGTGAGTGAAAGTCGCTGTGCGGGGTTAGCATTAATACCATAAAAAAAAAACATTTTGGCTACTTGAAATAAATTGTCATCTGAAATTAAATAAAATAGTTTAAAATATATATATTTTAGCTAGCTCCCAAGGATTTCTCATTAAGTTGATGTGCTAAAATAACAAAAATAAAATAAAATTAATAAAAACTATTTATTTATATACATTTATATATTTTTTTATATGTAGAAAATAAGAAAATATGAAAACTTAACAAAAATTTAAATAAAATATAAAAATAAAAACCAATTCAAACTATTAATAAAAACTAAACTGAAATAAATTAACATTAAACAAACATGTACGTTTAGTTTAACAATACACTAAAATAAACTAAAACTGAAATCAAATTAATATATAAATGTAATAAAAATGTATTGTAATAATATAAAACATAAATAACAACAAAATTACTAAAACTTTAACAAAAATTAAAATGAAAACAAAAAAATAAAAACTATAATAGTATCTCAATGATACTAAAATAAAGAGATCACGTCATCATTGCTGATTAATAAAAGGCCTAATCTAATAAATTAATAATAAACTTTTTTTTAAAACAATCTCTTATTATCTATAATGACTACATTCTTTTATTTTATTTACATTCATTCATTATTTTATTTAAATAATATATCATAAAATCATATATAAAAATGTATATAATAAATCTTAAATTGCATAAAAAGTATAAAGTTCACAACAAAAGACCAAAAAACTAAAAACAAAGAAACACTGAATGTACACAAATGTTAAATGAGTTTAGTTCAGTGCTTCAGCCCCAGCTGATTACATCAGTTTAATATTTCGCTTTAGAGCAAACCCTGACTCAGAACAATCAACACTGCAAACTGCACAAATATTGAACATTTCAAAATAATATCATAAATAATATTCCCGTGTGGAGTGAAGAACGTACCGGAGATCCTCTGGGTCCAGGAAAACCTCTGTCTCCCTGCAGAGAAACATTCAAACATCACCATTCATCTGAGACAACCAGAATCATCATCACAATGCCATCATAGTTTAACATGGAGTTCGAGACACATACCTTCTGTCCGTCTTTCCCCGGCGCTCCTGGAGATCCCTGTACACACACACACACACACACACACACACAGTAAACTCCCACAGAAAACTAATAAAGGAGACATGGACATCAACCCTGTAAAGCCTGATATATGATATAGACAACAAGTATCATATTTATTTCCTAACTCGTATGATCCAGGCTTTACAGGGTTAAATGTGGGTTAGATGTTCTGGTCCAGCATTGAGGACAGAGAGAACAAAATAAGACTCCTGGACTTTTCTCACACTTGAACCACAAATACACACAAAACATTGAATGAATTCGAGGAGTTTTGTGGTTTAAAGTTAAAAAGTAGCACACCCTTCACTCTCGGGTCAGTCTGAATGCTTCAGTTCACACCGAGAACACTAAACATGCTCAAAATTATAACTATTAATGCTAAAACTTTCCAAAACATGATTTTATACTGGCTTTCGGACCCAGCGGGACAGCTCCTCTGCTCATATAGAGATATAAGCCCATCTAGAGTCAGCAAAGATCATCTGTTATTATTATTATTCCACAAACACACTCAATCTAGGACATTTACAGCTGAATTATAAGGGTTATGAAACTTATAAAACTTAAACTTTGTTATTTATTAATTTAATGAGCGATCGTTTCACTTGATAAGACCCTTATTCATCGTCTGGAATCGTTTAAAGCCCTTTGAACAGTTTGCACTGAAACTGTCTTTTGGACCTTGAACCGTTTGGTCCCCATTGAAGTCCATTATATGGAGTAAAATCCTGGAATGTTTTCATTTCTTTTCGACTGAAGAAAGAAAGACATGGACATCTTGGATGACACGGGGGCGAGTAAATTATCAGCTAAAGTTTTTTCAAAAGTGAACTACTCCTTTAAGTTCACTTTGACCCCTGAGGAAAGGATGTGTGTTTGTAATGAAACTCCTCTGAGATCTGAGTGTGTGTGTGTGTGTGAGTGCCAGATTCACCTGCGGCCCCCGCCGGCCCGTCTGTGTGTGCTCCAGATGCGCTGCGGGCCCCACTGGACCCATGTCTCCTCTGGGCCCCTGTGGTCCCGCCGGCCCCTCGACCCCCCTCTCACCTGAAACACACCAACATGAGCTCAAACACTTCATCTAAGAGTGTGTGTGTGTGTGTGTGTGTGTGTACCTGGCAGACCAGGGGGTCCCGGAGGTCCAGCAGGTCCAGTGACGGTGACAGTATCAGGATTTTTCCCAGTTCTCTCGTGAGCCGGTTTGTGGCGGTTGCTTTCAGGACTGGGAGACAAACCCTGTGCAGAAGAGATGTGTTTAAGCTGATCAGCAGTGTGTGTGTGGTGTGTGTGTGTTACCTGTGCAGGTGTGTGTCCCAGCAGGAGTGTGATCTCCAGTAAACTGCTCCTCATGTTCATGAAGTCTCGACAGCTGAGAGAACATGATCCAGAGCTCATCTGAGTCTCAGACTTTACAGAGGAAATCACTGACACACACACACACACACACACACACACACACGACTGCACATATTAATATCAGGAGAAATAAAAGAGAAAAACTTTAATGTTTTTGAAATAAGTCTTCTGCTCACCAAGGTTGCATTTATTTGAGACACACACACACACACACACACACTTACAGACGCATGAGCGCTGATCTGCTGTCAGTGTGTATCCAGCATTACAGCTGCAACGGAAGCTTCCAGGAGTGTTTTCACACACATGTTCACACACATTGTTTGATTCCTCACACTCATCCACATCTGGACCACAGCGAGCGAGCGAGAGAGAGAGAGAGAGAGAGAGAGAGGTGGATGAGTGTGTGTGTGTGTGTGACCACAGCATGCTTCATCATGTGACTACTGACCGATGCAGTATGGGTGCAGGTGTTGGCGATGTCTCTCGCGGTGGAAGCGGTAACCATGGAAACACGTGCACAACACTCGCCCGAAGTTATCCGTGCACTGTTGCTCACAGGGAGAGCCGGCACACACATCCACACCTGCACACACACACAGGTAAAATAAATAATGCAATAAAATAAAATTAATAAATGTAAATAAACCAAAATAAAACGTAAAAAAAAAGAAACCCATAAAAAGAAACTAATAAATAGAAAACAAATAAACATGATAGAATAAATAAATGTAAATATATTTAGAAAATGTAAACATGAATAAAAATAAACAAACAAACAAAATGGAAGAATGATCATTTCTGGGTGACTATTCTGGTAATGTACGTTTCATCATATTAAAGACATATCCATATGACTGAAGAGCTGAAGATTCACCTACTTTCTGGCACACACTGACCCATCACAAACCTGAAGCCTTCACAGCACTTCCTCCTGCAGACACACACAAGAGCTGCACTTACTGCTCCACTCACAGGAAGTGGACAGCATACTCACATGCATACTCACTCCATCCATACTCACATGCATACTCACATGCATACTCACTCCATCCATACTCACATGCATACTCACTCCATCCATACTCACATGCATACTCGCTCCATCCATACTCACATGCATACTCGCTCCATCCATACTCACTCCATACTCACATGCATGCTTGCATGCATACTCACTCCATCCATACTCACATGCATACTCGCATGCATACTTGCGCCATGCATACATACTCACATGTCTACTCCCATGCATACTCACTCCATGCATCCTCATATGCATACTCCCAAGCATACTCGCTACATGCTTATGCCCATGCATACTTGCTCCATGCATACTCCCATGCATATTCCCATGCATATTCACTCCACACATCCTCATATACATACTCGCTCCATCCTTACTCATATGCATACTTCCATGCATACTTGCTCAACGCATACTCATTTACATACTCCAATGCATACTCGCTCCATGCCTACATACTCACATGTCTACTCCCATGCATACTCACTCCATGCATCCTCATATGCATACTGCCAAGCATACTCGCTACATGCTTATGCCCATGCATACTTGCTCCATGCATACTCCCATGCATACTTGCTCCATGCATACTCCCATGCATACTTGCTCCATGCATACTCCCATGCATACTTGCGCCATGCATACATACTCACATGCATATTCCCATGCATATTCACTCCACACATCCTCATATACATACTCGCTCCATCATACTCATATGCATACTTCCATGCATACTTGCTCAACGCATACTCATTTACATACTCCCATGCATACTCGCTCCATCCATACTCACATGCATACTCTCTAAAAACCATCACAGTCCATTAAAATACACTTCAAAAGAAGGCACTCTGATTGTGTGTGTGTGTGTGTGTGTGTTTTCTCAACACTTGTCCTGCAAGTCAGACCCAAGAGACGGTCTTTCCTCTTTTCATCACTCCATCATTTCAGTTTTTCCCACACTTCATCTCTCAGACCAAAACAAACGACAAAAGCACATGACGTGTCGAGAACATGTCAGATCTGTTCCTGTGACCCTTGACCTCCTGACCTCTGCTGCTCCTTTAGGAATCTGACCTCTCTCAACACACATCTCTCTCACTGAGGGACATCATAGACTTCTATTGTTGTTTAAATCGCTGATCATCATGACTACAGAATAACCAAAACCCTAGAAGAAAAAAAACGAAATATTATTTACTTAATATTTATATATAAAATAATTTTACTTTTGATGATGTCGTGTCAGATTTAGCTAATTTCAGCTGACAATTTTGTCCTCAAATAAACTTCAACAAACGCGCACACACACACACTCCTCTGGTCTCCATTTGCACAGAATAACACACACGGCTCAATCAGATCTTACTTTTTAAATATTGATCACTGTACAAGGATATAAACTCAGTATAAATATTTATCATATTATCGTCATAAGAACTGAGAGTGTATAAAGCACAATTGCTATTTCTACTACAGACTGTGTGTGTGTTTCAGCACAGACAGACAAAAGCAGTAAATGAGTGTGTGAGAGTTTGTCTCTGGTTGTTCTTCACTCACACCTCGAGAACACCAGCAGTTTCCCATAATGCACTGCAACACGGCAGCTGTGATCACAAGAAGAGGATTTACCTTCGGAAATCCTGCCAGGAACACACACACACACACACACACACGCACACACACACACTCTGACGTATGAAGCATGTATGATGCTGTGTGAAGTATGACGTTGTATGAAGCGTGTATGACGTTGTATGAAGCATGTATGATGATGTATAAAGTGTGTATGATGATGTATAAAGTGTGTATGATGATGTATAAAGTGTGTATGATGCTGTGTGAAGTGTGTAACAGTGGTGTGTGTACCTGAGACAGATGCTTCTCTGACCGCCAGCTCTCAAACACGGATACTCCACCATCAGCATCTTATTCTCTGGACAATCCTGTCTGCAAGAGAAACACACACACAAATCATATGATTTTTTGTTTTTTTTTTGCAACTTACTGGTAATAATGATTCTCTATTCTCTGTTAACAGGAGAATACAAGACAATCACAAGAGCCGCTTTACTGATGAGAGACTTTCATCAAAGCATTGTTGAGAGTATTAATGTCACTCATAATAATGACATGATACTGGAACTGGAGAATCAAATCAGTTCTCTTTAAATCAACTCATCAGTAACACTTTACAATCACTCTAACAATGATAAAGCAATAATTAATCTCAACATTTAATTATTAAAATCAAAAGTTGTATTTGTGACACATTGACGTCTATTCATCCATTCAACATTTGTATTAACTAACATTAATAAACGCTATGAGAATATATTGCTCATTAATGTGCCTGTAAACGTTGAGATGATCTAGGATGCACAAACACTCACCGCGAGGCGTCAGACGCGTCCACGCCGCGCGTCCACAGAAACACGCACACGACGCCAAATGTTGCGCGCGAAAGCCGCGTCATTTCCTTCCCGGATTCACTGTCACGACTATTCCACGCGTCCCACGAAACTAAAGAACTTAAAGTAAGAAAGAAAAGAGAAATTCAGTGTGTCATCTGTCAGCTGAGCGCGCACTGACACACACTTCAGCAGAACACACACACGACAGATGAAGCCCCGCCTCTCACACACACCTAACATCCAGTGCCCAACTTTAATTGAAAAACATTAACTTTTTATATGAAGAGTTCAGATGCAAAAGCCAAATGCCATTTGAAATTTTCTTCTTTAATGATGATTTTTATCAAACTTGTATAGCCTATATTTAAGTTCAGTAATTTCACTTAAATAACAATTAATAGGTAATTATCATTACCATTTAAGTGAAATTACTGAACTTAAATATACAAATTTGATGAAAATAATCATTAAAGAAGAAAATTTCAAATGGCATTTAGAGGCTTTTGCATCTGAACTCTTCATATAAAGATGCATGCATTTTTTATTAATATTAACCTTATTTTTCTTTCACAAAATCGCTCTTGTCCTGTAAAGGTTACTCTCACAATCACTCACTGCACATTAAAAGTGGAAAGATTGATTCAGATTCTGAAATATTGACTGACTATAAATATAACAATATAAAATGACATTTGATTGATTGATTTTTTTCATGTGTAATCAGTATTCTGATAATAATCCCGAACAACACACATCAGCATCACAAAAATAATATCGCAAAAATAAATATTTTATACTATAAAAAAATAGATTTGAAATTACTAATTGCTAATTACTGTATACTACAATATGAAATCATTTTTTTCCTGTATTATTTATCATCACAGTTCCAGTTTGAGATGGAAACCGTTCCTTTAAATGGATCAAATATTCATCTTGGAGCATTTTCAAGATTAATTTCACGACTAATGAGTGTTTTTGAGAAGAACCGCCCAAACCACACATACACACACACACACATAAAATGGACAAAAACCCTCAATTCTCCTGCAAAATTAAACTTTACATTCAAAACAGTGTTATATATTCTCAAATGACACACACAACCCATCATATGAAGACATTAATAGTTGAACACTGATGAGCTCGATGGAAAACACTTCTCCATTCATCAGAATCACCTTTGTTTTGTTCAGTGTTACACTTACAGACAGTTCGTACAGGCTACATGTGTTGTAAAATAGTTGAGAATATTGTTTTATATTTTCAGAACACACAAATACACACCTTTTTCCCACAAAAACAATGTACACAGTGTACATCCCAACCAACACACAGTTGCACATACAGCGAGTCTAAAAACAAAACAACAGAAATATTTACTGTACAGTTACAGTAGTTTCGGTCTTTATGCTAAAGCTCTGATTGTTAATTGTAAAACTGTGTGATGTGTTTGCCCGTGTGATGATCAGTGAGCAGATCTGAATGCCAAAAGCAGAGAATTGTGTGTAGTGTTTTGAAAAACGTGTGTTTTAGAACTTCAATTTGAGTGTAAAGAAGGAACTGTCCTTGTATCACTCTTAGAAGAAAAGGTTCCATATAGAACCTTAAAAGGTTCTATCAGCGCTACGTATTTGGAACCCCTAAAAGGTTCTATACACTCTTAAAAAAAGGGTTCCACTGGGTTCTATATAGAACCCTGGGGTTCCATACTTGGCCAATAGAACCTTTTACAAAAAAAAAACTCCAAAATGAACTCCAAAAATAGTTCTATATATATGAAGAGTTCAGATGCAAAAGCCTCTAAATGCCATTTGAAATGTTCTTCTTTAAGGATGATTTTTATCAAACTTGTATATTTAAGTTCAGTAATTTCACTTAAATAACAATTAATAGGTAATCATCATTGCCATTTAAGTGAAATTACTGAACTTAAATATACAAGCTTGATAAAAATGATCATTCTAGAAGAAAATTTCAAATGGCACTTAGAGGTTTTTGCATCTGAACTCTTCATATAGAACCATTTATTTTTGGTACCAGTTCTGCTGAACTCACTCTTAAAAGAAATGGTTCTATTTAGAACCAGAAATGATTCCATCGCTTCATATAAATATGAAGTGGGGTATGGAACCATTTCTGGTTCTAAATAGAACCATGAGTGAGTTCAGCAGAACTGGTTCAGGGTCGTGTGTGAAATACATGTTGTGCTCATCGTGTCTCAAACCAGAACTTGTGTGTAAACAATTGAGAAGAACTGTAATATAAAATGCTGAATAAAATGTCACACATTATTTGTAAATGTTTTTTCCGTATTTCCTCATCAACAGATGCAGAACATCTGCACTAAACACAGAACTCTGCGCTTTATGGAGACCAACACAAACAATTCATGAAACACCAATAAAAACATTAATGGGCCACAAATGAACTTCCAGAGAATTTACAGAGAGTTTAATAGATAAAGTCACAGAGGGAGAGAACACACTCAGTCGGAGTTCCTTTACAATTAAACCAGGAGAATTCATTAGTTTCATCGTGATAAACAGATTTCAGTGTGGATATTAATTTCTGTTACACAAACAGTGAATTTAGAGTATTAAAACTAGAACTAACGTCTGTCACAGAATCAGAAAAATCAACTTCATTCAAATGGAAAACAAGATTATTTTAAACTCACTTCATTTTCATAAACCTTTCAGTAAACAAGACCTGATATCTTCAGTAATTTCACTTCTCCAGTAAATTTATCTTGATTTTTGAATGATTATATTTGTGCTGGAAAACGACACAGAAACTGAGGAAGAACGTCGTGTTTGGACTGTATTTGTTCACTAACGCGCCAAACTCTCGTGAACTCAGTTCGTTCAGTTAATTAGAAATGTAGGAATGCTGATGGATATGAAACTATTTGTCCCACAGCTCCAGACGAGCCGCAGTGTTTAACGAGTCGTGTTTATGAGTGTGAAGGAGCAGAAACATGTTCATATAACCTGTTTATGTCACACACACAATCTACTAAACAAGCGCGTCTGAACCCAAATACGCAGATTCATCGATTTACTTAAAGTAAAAACATCAAATTAAAATGGAATATTGGGAAAAAACAAAACAGCCACAGCGCAGTGACGTCAGCGACCTGCAGGGGGCGCCAACACATCATCCCCTCAGATAAACAAGAGTGTGTGTGTGTGTGTGTGTGTGAGAGAGAGAGAGAGAGAGAGAGAGAGAGAGAGAGAGAGAGAGAGAGAGAGAGAGAGAGAGAGAGAGAGAGAGAGAGAGAGAGAGTGTGTGTGTGTGCGTGTGAGAGAGGACACACTGTCACACTTACTGTCACACATAGGTTTACTCACTCTCTCTCTCTGTTTATCCTGGTTCAGAAACACAAGATCTGAAGGGAAGATCACTCTCATCCTCTCTCTCTCTCTCTGTCTGACACACACACTCTTTGCCACACACACTCACACAAACATACAGATTCACTCATCTCTCTCTCTCTCTCTCTCTGTGCGTCTCACAAACTCACTCTTTGCCTCACACACACTCACTCTCTCTCTCTCTCTCTCTCTCTCTCTCTCTCTCTCTCTCTCTCTCTCTCTGTCTGTCTGAGTCTGACACACATACTCTTTGCCTCACACATACACTCAAACACACAGACTCACTCTGTCTCTCACACTCTCACTCTTTCCCTCACACACACACACACACACACACACACACACACACACACACTTTAAATCGAATGAGAGTGACATTTGTCTGTAAAACACATCGTTAACAGCACAAATCATCTGAACGAAAGGCAATGTGACTCATGACCTCCATTATCATAGATGAGGAACACCTCGCCTACACTTCCCCCACAAACAAAACATCCCACACACACATACACGTCACAAAAACACCTGAGTTAAAAACACACACACATTCTGTTGATAGTGTGATTTCCATATGGTATTTTGTATTTCCCAATATTTTGATATTTTCCAGTATGGCGCCGCCCATACCCCCCACAAACCCGTTCTTCAGAAAGTCTATGGGTGACGTCACAGACACTATGCACTGTAAAAAAATATTGATGGTTTAACTTAAAAAAGTAAGTAACCTGGGTTGCCTTAAAATTTTAAGTTGATTGAACTGGAAAAAGTGAGTTAATACAATGGAGATTAATTTAATCATCGGAAACTCAAAATTATATGTTATCTGAATTAAATAAATTATTTAAGTTGATTTGACAAAAGAAAAAATGTTGTGATTACTACACTGTAAAAAAATATTGTTGGTTTAACTTAAAAAAGTAAGTAACCTGGGTTGCTTTAAAATTTTAAGTTGATTGAACTGGAAAAAGTGAGTTAATACAATGAAGGAGATTAATTTAACCATCAGAAACTCAAAATAATAAGTTCTCAACTAAATAAATTATTATAAAGTTGATTCGACAAAAGAAAATATTTTGTGATAACAAATCTTGAAAATATTTTTTTACAGTGTGGGTTTGATGTGAATTCGTGTAGTGGAAAAATCTGAAGTTCTGCGTCAATTCGCGCTGCGTTAACCAATCAGGAGCCTGCTTGCTTCACGTGGCAAAGTAACATTATAATAAACTCCTACTCAAAGTCAGTCATTCGAAATGGAGGCGAAGTTAATTTTAGCTGTGAGCGGATACCCGGAGCTTTATGATTCAACCTCATACTTTTATAGAGACGGAAATAAAAAGGAGTGAGGAGATTTTACAACCTGCTAAGTTGCAAGACGTACAAAATTTCACTTTTGAGTCACGTTATTGCTAGTTACTAACCAGCTAGCAAGCTGCCGTGCTGCTATTTTACAACTATATTCTCACTAATATACAACTGCTTTTCGCTAACAATATAATGTGTTTATTCAGAGGATGTCTGCCATAAAAAGTGGAAAAGTCTCAGGGACACTTACTTGAAGAAGAAGAGGAAGGAGACAGAAGAGGAGTGGGTCAGCAGCAGCAGCAGGGTTAGGGTTCCTCGACAGCAACATGGAGGGGGTCGAGACCACCTCGAGGACCAGGGACACCAAGAAGAACCATCAGGGGAGACAGTGACAGGTGTGTTTCCTATAAAGATTACAGAGCCCCCCTAGTCCCACTTTGGCAAAAAAAAAATTAATTATAACTATCTTGTGGCCTCAAGTTTTATTATGTGATAACCACATAAAACTAGATGGATGGAAACACACTGCAGCCCGTGACTCTCAGATGCTGCTGTGTGTTCTGACCGTGACCTCTGACCTCTTTCGTGCAAGAATGATGGGATACTGATCTCGAGAGACAGCGGCGATGAGCGATCGATACTCTGACGGAAACGAGAACAAGTGAATCACCGAAGAGAGAATGTGACCTTTCACTGGGAATATTCATACTTTTATAAATATCAGACCACTCACACTCACACACACAACCACCCTCTCCCTCCCTCACACACACACACTCATAAAATCAGAACCAAAATCTGAGTAAAAAGGCACAAACTGAGAAAAATGTAATCTTTAGAGGAAAACTCATGATGAAAAGCCTGATGGAAGTAAAAGAAGAAAATGACAAAGACTCTCTTATATTCATATTTTGTTTATATAAATATCAGATCATATGACATGCAACAGATTTTTGTGTAGTTCTGCAAACGGCTTTTTTGCACACTTCTTTAAAAAGCGTCACAGAGACGTACAAGTACAGCACTGGCACAGGAACTCGAGAAGACGGATTTGAACATTATTACTGATGACACCAGTGTTGTGTGCTTTTACAGTAACCGAGGGCTTGTGCAGTTATAGCTAACATGTTCTCTATAACACACGTCTGTGCCAGTGCAACACACACATGCTTCATACACACCAACGTAAGGCATCAAGCTACTTTTCTACCGGAAAAAATGGACTTCATCACCTCATACACACGGGTCTTCACAACAACCCTGTCAAAATAAAAGTCCCGTTTAAGTTGAAGAAATTATGACAGAAATATTACCATCGCTCAGTAGTGTATTTCAATAGTAGTACACTGTAAAAAAAGTATTGCTGGTTTAACTTAAAAAAGTAAGTAACCTGGTTGCCTTAAAATTTGAAGTTGATTGAACTGGAAAAAGTGAGTTAATACAATGAAGGAGATTAATTTAATAATCAGAAACTCAAAATATTAAGTTATCTCAACTAAATAAATTATTATAAAGTTGATTTGACAAAAGAAAATATGTTGTGATAACAAATCTTGAAAATATTTGTTTACAGTGTAGTAATAATAATTTGATTTGATTTGAGATCTTTATTTTGAACATGTAAATAATAAATAAAAATACAGTTATTAATCAATGAAACAAGAAATATTAATTAAAAGAAAAGAAAAAAAAAAAACCAACCCTCTATTTACATGTGCAAAAAGGAGTAAAACTTATGTACTCCTTCCCCCCTATACCATATTTAAACAAATACCTAAAAAAATAAATAAAAAAGAAATAAATAAAAATCTAAATAAGTAATCAATCTATAATTGAGTATTGATTCAGAAGTTCTATACACATAAGGATGTTTCCCGATACATGACAATATTTATACTACGGGTTAATTCAATATAAGCTCAAGTTAACACTATGTTTCTCTGTAACTCTGGAATATAATTTCTTTGAACATCTTTTTAAAATGAATTATGTTTGGTCATTGCTTAAATTCATTATTTAGATTATTCCACAACTTAACACCACAGACAGACAAACAGAAACTAAAGTAAAATAATTAAATATAAATAATAAATAATTAATATAAAGTGAAATAATTAAAACATTATTTTTAAGAAGCTTCACACAAGTATTTATATTTTAATTTCAACTGTAAAGTTTCCAAAAATAACACGAATTATTGAATTTCAATTTGATTACATTGTTAACTAATTTGTAAGTGTTATAAATTGCAAATTTGTATTTGATATTAAAATATTTTTATGTTCTATGTCCATCTGAGTTTAATAAAACCCTATAAACTCTATAAACTGTGATGTACCACAAAAACACCAGAATCTTCCCTACTTTAAAGTTGAAGATAAATTAAACAAATACAAACATGGTGCACCTTTAAAACTATATTGTTCTTTTCATTACAATTGCCCAAACTCCAACATAACGTTTTATCATTCTTTCATATTGGAGCTCAATTATTTGACACCAGCATTAGCTCAAGACATGATTGCATTACAGTGTGTTTCTGTGAATACACTCAGTCTGCACATTAAATCTTGCAGAAATGCAGAAAGACGATATTCAACGAGCGACAGACACATAAAGGCCATTCTGCATGCGTGCAATTGCATTAAAGTACAGTCTGTGGCTTCCATCTACACTTCCATGAGCATTTGGAGATTTACAAATAGCTGGATCTCAAAAGACACAATTCTGCTATCACTTTAACTGATATGCATGCAACATTGCATTTGCAACATAAATGGAAATGCAACGTTGCATTTTTCCTCAGATCTTTAATTTGGCCAAACCCAGTTATTGTGATTTGCCATCTCACATTTCAACGCAGAGTTTATCGCAACTACAGCATGAAGTGATCAACAGGTCAAACAAACAATCAAAGAAATCGTTTGCTTTAGTTTGACTGAATCTTTCAAACCGTCTTCATTTGACGTGTCATGAATAAACTAGTGAAACACACACCACAACATCATGATTGTCCATTAACATCAGTTTTAGAATTAGCCATACTTAATTTAGTTTGTTGCCAAGACAACATTTCTAATTTTCGAACTAATGTTTTTCAACTGATATTATTTTATTTCTTATTTCAATTATCATTCAGTGTTAGTTTACAGCAACGAGACCCCAGACAGCAACAGTTTCAGATCCGGCCCACTTGTCTATGATTTATGTTGTTTTTATCTAATTTTAATAAAATAAATTCGACAGTGTTATTTTAGTGTCACTATAGCTTTTATATTTTGCGTTTATTTTAAGTTTGTATAAATTCTGTAGTCTGTTTTTTAGATTTTGTTCATTTTTTTAGGTGAAACTCGAAAACCCCAAATTCAAAATTAGAATATTGTGAAAAGGTTTTCATAAGCTGTAAGCCATAATCATCACAATTATAACAAATAAAGGCTTGAAATATCTCACTTTGCATGTAATGAGTCTATATAATATATTAGTTTCACCTTTTAAGTTGAATTACTGAAATAACTGAAACTTTTTCACGATATTCTAATTTTTCGAGTTTCACCTGTACTGTATATGCCCACAGGGCCCAGATGTGGGCCGACATTATGATGTTTTAACTAACTAATCATGACACCCTGCAGTGATATTTGCAGTGGGCTCCAGAGCTGTACCAGGGAGCGATCTGATTGGTTCGGGGGCATGTCAATCACCCGCTGCTGGCCTATGAGGCGTCAGGCAGGAGCTCATGCCAATACGCCGTCTCCAGCTGCGCCCTGTCACACATCTCCCTCCAGTGCTGGTGTCCCACATCAGAACCCTCCTGGCCAATCAGAACACGGCCCAGAATGCAACTCTTCGTGTATCGCCTTCCCTGTCAATCAATAACAGAGCCATGTCATTAAATGTAAATAAACGAGTAAAACAAACGATTATCAGTTTAAACTAAAGCTCAGACTCTGTATAGCGTTTCTCACGACTGACCAGAGATCCGGTGATCGTGGATATCGACATGCGGCAGGAATCGTGTTTATGTTTTATAATTTAATCATTATAGATCTTAAATATAATCGATCATATTTTAAGAAATCATTATTATCGTTTTGATGGGTTTACCATTGTTATAATTTGAAAAAAGTATGTTTTAATGTTTGCTAATCTTTATGGCTCAAACGTACAGTATCTGAGTGAGTGAGAGTGAACTTTTGTTCTTGTTGTTCAGATGAGGGGAAAAGTCAAAGTCTCCGATGTCTCAGAATAAAGTGGTAAACGCATGTAATCTCAGCTAAACATCAGGCAGTGTAGGCTAACACTTAAGAGTGTGAAACACGAACACTAGATGTGTGTGTGTGTGTGTGTGTGTCTAGCGTGTCTGGAAAAGAGGAACTTGGCTCTTCCGGTAAGAAACTATAATATGGAGATTAAATAAATTCAGGTTTGATTTACAGAAATAAATTACATTTTACTATTTATTCACATAGAAAACAGACATTTTAAATTCTAATAATATTTTGTGATTTTTACTGTATTTTTAATTAAATAAATTCAGGTTTTAACACAGGAATAAAATACATTTTTTAATATATTCACGTAGCAAACAGCTGTTTTACATTGTAATAATATTTCACACAACACTACTGACTGTATATCCAGTATCAGTGCAGATCACACACACACACACCTGCGTGACGATGAGCTCCAGCGACAGGGCACTGGCGTCTCCGGCGGGAAGGTCGAACAGGAACGGTGTGTTCCACACGGCATTCGCTCCACTCGCACCCTTGGTCTCCTTAGTGCTGATGACTTCACCATCCCGACGAAGGTTGAGCACTACATAGTGATCTAAGCAGACCGATACAGCAACTCCAGGGATTCACGAATATCAGCAACTTTACATGCTTTTCAAATATACATTTATTCATTTATCAGATGCTTTCTTCCAAAATGCAATGAAACATGTTCTTACAAGAAAGATCTGAATATCCATCCATCTACACACACATATATATATATATATATATATATATATATATATATATATATATATTTATATATTAGTCCATCCATAAATCCATCCATCTTTCTGTCCGTTCATCCATCGTTTCCATCCATCAGGTCTGAATACGAGTAATTTTAAATGTATCCAGTATTCATTTAATTTATCTGCCGCTTTTTATCCAGTCACTTATGAAAGAGAAAATGCAAGAAACATATTTATATAAGACAGACAGATGGATGGATGGATAGATGGATGGATGGATGGATGGATGGATGGATGGATGGATGGATGGATGGATGGATGGATGGATGGATGGATGGATGGATGGATGGATGGATGGATGGATGGATGGATAGACCTGGAGTCCCGGGTATCCTGGTGAGTTTGGGCAGGTTCTCAGCTTTCCTCACCATCACCTTCATGCGATGCGCCGGCGTCTGAAACTGCAGCAGAATCAGGATCTGGCCCAGAAACCCCCGACTCACACACGGCCCCACCGCCCGCACTGCATCATGGGAGCTCTGGCTCTGAAAGCACAAACACACGTGATCTAAAAGAGCTGGCGTGAAAATAAAAGAAGCATTTCAGATTTATGATGTCATAGGGATCTGGTCCGTCCTAGACATGAATCGTTCCAGATCTGAATGTGTGTGTGTGTGTGTGTGTGTGCTGATGTCTTCCACACTCTCCTCATAATCGCATCACACTCTCAGAGGAAGAACAAACTCTCTCACACTACATCTGAACATCGCATTCAAACACACTGAGGTGTCTTCAGAGTTGGAGCCCACGCTGAATCAACCATCATCCATCCATTCATCTGTCCGTTCATTCATCCATCCATCTATCCATCCATCCATCCGTTCCTCAATCCATCCATCCAACCCTCCATCCATCTGTTCGTTCCTCCATTCATCCATTCAACCCTCCATCCATCTGTTCGTTCCTCCATCCATCCATCCATCCATCCGTTCCTCAATCCATCCATCCAACCCTCCATCCATCTGTTCGTTCCTCCATTCATCCATTCAACCCTCCATCCATCTGTTCGTTCCTCCATCCATCCATCCATCCATCGTTCCTCCATCCATCCATTCAACCCTCCATCCATCTGTTCGTTCCTCCATCCATCCATCCATCCATCCGTCCCTCCACCCATCCATTCGTCCGTTCCTCCATCCATCCATCCATCCATCCGTTCGTTCCTCCATCCAACCCTCCATCCATCTGTTTGTTCCTCCATCCATCCGTTCCTCCATTCATCCAACCAACCCTCCATCCATCCGTCCGTTCCTACATCCATCCATCCATCCGTCTGTTCCTCCATCCATCCATCCAACCCTCCATCCATCTGTTCGTTCCTCCATCCATCCGTCTGTTCCTCCATCCATCCATCCAACCCTCCATCCATCTGTTCGTTCCTCCATCCATTCGCCCGTTCCTCCATCCATCCATCCAACCCTCCATCCGTCTGTCCGTTCATCCATCCATCCGTCCGTCCATTCCTCCATCCATCCATCCACCCATCCATCTGTCATTTCTCCATCCATCCATCCGTCTGTCCGTTCATCCATCCATCCGTCCGTCCGCTCCTCCATCCATCCATCCACTCATCCATCCATCCATCTGTCATTTCTCCATCCATCCATCCATCTGTCCACTCATCCATCCACTGATTCATCTATTCGTTCCTCCATCCATCCGTCCGTCCGGCCGTCCATCTGTTCACTCATCCACTCATTCATCCATCTGTCCGTTCCTCCATCCATTCCTCTATCCATCCATCCATCATACAAATCTCTCAAACATCCCAAATTTTCCAACTATGCAACACTTATGTCTTTAAACTCAGGGTTTTTTTTGTAAAGCCATCATTCACAGTTTTTCCTCTCCTCTCCGTCCCTCCTGTGCTGCATTCCTGATCTCCTCTCAGAGACGCAGCACTGGCTCCAGGCCACACACACACACACACACACACACACACACACAGGTCACGCAGTCCTCCATCTCACTGCAACAGCTCTGCAGAGTTTCTGTGATGAAGATCTGTCCATCCATCCATCCATCTATCAATCAACCTAATATCACTTTTGGTTCACCAATTCATCAATTAATTCATGCTGACAGCCATTCAGAATATTTGAGATGTATTTGTATGTCTGAGTAATGTAATATGGGGAGAGTTTATAAACCTGTGTGTCACTCTATCACACTGTATGGGCCCTATTTTAAGGATCTAAATGCGTGGTCTAAAATAGCAAAATAGAAACGCGGCAAAAATGTGCCAGACCAGCAGCCCATGGGCACGCAGATGGGCGCAAATACTTTTGATATTTAAACGTGGCGCAGGACGTGAAAAAGAAGACTGCGTCAGGCGGAAACTAGCAAAACACTTTGCGCTTGGTTCATGAAAAGGCCCTTTGTTTGTCTCTCCGTCACACAACTCCTCTAAGGCCCCGTCCACACTACTGCGTTTTCGTTTAAAAACGGAGAATTAAAACGAATACGATCTCCGTCCACACCAGCGTTTTTTCTGCGTATTAGAATTGATCTCCGTCCACATTAAAACGACTGAAAACGCAGATCACGTGACCATTCACCAACACTGGGCATGCGCGCGCCGGTGTAAACAGTGGTTGGCGAATCAGGGAAGGACACGTCATGACTGATGACACCCAATCATAGAGCCGAGCGTGAGCCTCTGCGTCATCGTTTGTAAACTCCTCCGTTTTGTCTCGTCCACACTAAAACGCCCTCCGGAGATTCAAAACGCAAAACGCAGCTGCAGCGTTTCTAAACTTCTCCGTTTTAGGTCTTCGTTTTTCCCGTTTTAGTGTGGACGGGAGGTGCAAACGTAGCAAAAGCCTAAGGTCTCTGTTTTTAAACGAAAACGCAGTAGTGTGGACGGGGCCTAATACCTTCCTCAGCCTCCGTCTCGCAGGGTTGAGTTGACAATTGAAGGTGACGGTGGAATCGGGTTCCCAGTGGATCTCCGCACACGCCAGCTCCAGTTCTCCCACAGCCGTCTCCCTCAGACCGGAGAAATCCCTGCTGGACGCCGTCAGTCGGAGAGTGCAGGTCTGAAGCTCCTCGAGCGATCTCACCGGAAACGGGATCACCTGGAGTCTGCGTGTCGGCGTCGGGAAGATCGGAGGCAAACAGGCCCGGATGGAGGATCCACTCAGTTTCCTCGAGCCCCGATAGAGACCCAGGACCGCGACGGTGAGTGTTCCCTCGGCCGGCGAGAAGAGTGCAGTGAAGTGAAGGGATGGTGTGTGTTTGGGAAGGTTGGAGCCGTAATGTTGATTGTTATCCCCATTAAGCCTGTCCGTTTCCGCATACAACACGTCATTATTGCGTTTTTGTGACTTCGCAAGACTGAGTTTAGGAATGTTTGGAAGCGAGGAGCGGACGCGAACGGCATATTTTGATGAAACGACGGGGGAACTGAGTCGACGTAGACTGAAACGAGACTTCGAAGCGCGAGGAAGAGATGAGAAGGAAAGGTCTTCTGAGGTGCTGTTAAACGACGGAGAGTCAAGGACATCGCCCTCAAGCTCCTCATACTGCTGTTTGATTGGCTGAGTGTTGATGGAAGGGGCGGGGCTAAGAGTCAGGGTCACATGATCTGCAGGTAGAGGAGGTGAGGGTAGCTCCGCCTCCTTGTCATTCGTGGCATCGGATTTCTGATGCCGGCAGCAGATTATGCAGCCAATCACCAGGCAGAAACAGAGAACGGCTAAACCAACAGCCAATAAGATCTGGAGCACTAGTGAAATAAACAAACACACATAATCAATGTAAAGCCTCAAGTTGAAAAGAAATAGCAATTTATAAAGACTAAGATTATTGGGGCATTTTTCCCAGTATCTGTAGTCAAATTTAATTTAATTTAATTTACTCTTTTTCTTGCAAAACATACTCCAATAAATCATTTTTATAGTGAGGACTGGGTGGTGTGATGGAAAAACGTGATTATATATATATATACACAATGCAGCATGATTTTACAATAATTCAAATGACTCACAATATGATTTAAGACTTTGGTCGTGCCAAAGCAATATTAAATATTCTGCTGTAGTGCGTTGAAGGAACACTGCATTACACGCTCGTCTTGTTTCCAGTCCGAATATCTAAACATTCTTAAATCCAGAAGCATTTACTAGAGAAGTAAAATGACATAAGATATTATATCTTGTTTTCTGATAAAAAAAATAATAATTAAAATTTTTTAATAAAGTGAGTTTTTGCTTAAAACAGCTCAATTATCTGCCAATGGGGCAAGAAAAAAAAAATCAAATTTAAAACAAGAAAAAAATCTTAATTCAAATGGAAATTTTTATTTTTCTTACCTGATTGGCAGATAATTAGCTTGTTTTAAGAAAAAAACACACTTAATTGTATTTTTTTATTATTAACAAGATAAGAAATTCTGTCATTTTAAAGGCTTCTTGATTTAAATACTAAGTAAGAAAGGCATTTTTCTTTAAGTGTAAGAAGTTATTCTTCCACGTGATGTGAAAACTATTATGCTAAACACACTCATAATAACTGAGGGTTTGTTTACTGCATTTCCTTTCCTTCAGAATGCAACTCATCATCTCTGATCGCATTAAAGCCCAGAGGAAATGATCTGAGTTCAGGCATCATCATCATCATCATCATCATGATCAGAACCAGACCTCAGACAGTCACAGATCATGATGATGATGGTTATGCATATGACTCAATTAATCTAATCCATCACAGTCAAATATGAAATCACATGTCTGCTGTACACAACTGTATATGCATATTTAGTAAGACCTCTGTGAATCTGTGAAAATAAAACCAATTCAGTCATTAAGTGAAATTGATTTTAAACATCCTGTACATTTAAATAATCACGTATGGTGCCGCTGTTGCCTTTATATATTATTAGCATGACATTTTCCTATATAACAATAACAAAATACTCATTAAAACATAGCTGAAGCAAAAACTGAACATCATTTCATACCTTCAAGTTCCACATGCATGTTCCCAGAGACTGCTGACTCCTCAAATCTGACTAACTAGTGCTGTCTGGTCTGCAGTCATGCTCCCTATTGAGTGCTCACGAGCCTCTCTGCGCGCTCACAGACACGAACAGACTCAACGAGCCGAACGTGAACGCGCGCTAGGCACGCGCACCGCAGAAATCAATTCGGTTTACCAATTTTAGCAACTCAATGCTTGATGATGATGAAGATAATTCCACTTAGTGAAGAAATGCATTTTTAATACGGTGAGATTGGGATGTATAGCGTCGTATTTATATTTAATAATCTTCCGGGTAAAATTGAATAAATCTCTCATATCCCGAATGTAGTGGTGGTAGTTTTTTTGAGGTGGTAAACTTAAAACGGTTTACTGGTTTTAACTGGCTTAAGATGGTCTCCAAAACCCTCTAAATCGAGTAAACTCGGACACAAGCTCTTTTTAGCAGGGCACTTCGTCGCAAATCTCAGGTTGGGGCAAGTTGTCACAATTTCATTATACAGTTACACGCATGCATTAGCAGACACTTTTACTCCAAAACGACAAAATACAGCAGGTTCATTATCACAGTTTAACACACACACACACACACACACACACACACACACACACACACACACACACACACACACAAACTTTCTCATAAACACAGTCTCTCTTTCTATATCTCCCTCACACACACCATGAAGGAAATCCTAAAAGGAAATTTTTTTTCATGATATTTTTCCTGTGGTACTTTTGTAGGATTCCTAAAAAAATATTATTGCATTATGTAATCCAACAGGGCAGTACGTAAACAAACCTACAAGAAAAGGAAAGTACCCAGTTCTGCACGCACACACACACGCACACACGTGAAACAGATTTTTTTCAGTATACAAAAACATTAGATTTCATATTGACCACAAACAGTTTGATCATAGTGTACATGGACCCAATAATGTCTAAAAGGCACGACTAGAAATTGATCAAGATATTTTCTATTAGATAAGCTACATTACTTTGCTTTAATTTGATTTTCTTGTCATCGTGTAAACAACCAAGTTACAATTACTGGAATAAAGACAAGTGTCTGAGTTTGACCATGCAGGGCAGATCTGAAGTCTATTATTTTATAGAAACACAATCCTTTAAATTACAACACAAATACATGTTTTACGTAAACGATACTGAGTTGGAAGAGCCCGATTGCAACAGAAGTCAATCTGACCAACTAGCAAATAACCTAGTTATTTTTGGTACTTGTATAAGCGGATTATGACACCAGAATGACCCAATGTTCGGAGAGATCGAGCATGAGTCAGTCTCACTCTCTCTCTGGCATAACATTGCAAATTCATTAAAGTAATTCAGCAGCTGACGGATGAATTCATTTGGCCGGTTCAGTGCAGACGCCGTGAGTTTCATCAGTTTAAAGGAGTCTTTCACTTCAGAATTAAAATGTCCTGACAATTTACTGTCCCCACATCATCCAAGATGTTCATGTGACTTCAATGGAGTCATACGGAGGCGTATTGCATTCACTTGAAGAAAAAAAAATCTACTCTGTTTTTCTGAATTAATTTTTGAGTTAATTTTTCATGAGAAAATTTATTTTTGCTGTTTTTCTGAATTAATGAGTTTTTCATGAGAAAATGTATTTTTGCTGTTTTTCTGAATTAACTCATTAATTCAGAAAAACAGAGCAAAAAAAAAAATTCCATTAAAAATTAACTCATTAATTCAGAAAAACAGAGCAAAATTTTTTTTTCTCATGAAAAATTAACTCATTAATTCAGAAAAACAGAGCAAAAAAAAATTCTCATGAAAAATTAACTCGTTAATTCAGAAAAACAGAGCAATTTTTTTCTCATGAAATATTAACTCGTTAATTCAGAAAAACAGAGTAGATTTTTTTTCTTCAAGTGAATGCAATACGCCTCCGTAGAGTCAAACACCATTTACAATAAAATAAAATAAAAATAAAAGGGTAAAACAACAATGTTGGACGATTTTGAAGTTCAGATGAAAATGAGATTTTCGCCCAGCATTTTTGAACCGGAACACGCGTGACCTTTCGTAATGTGTGTCGCGTCAAAACTATAGTGCAAGATGAGCATTTGTGATTATTAAGTATATAAATGTAAATTTTTGTTTTTAGAAAATGGCAGATGGTCTCGCTAGCAGGTCTAGGGCTGGTGATACACTAAAGACAGATCAAAGAATGATCAGTATACCTATGGAATAGATACTAGTATCTAAAAGATAGCATGAAAATAGATACTATATACTATAAGGATTAAATGTTAAAACGGCTTGCCATAGGTCAAAATAATTAAACATATGTATTTATCTGATCACAAAAAACTATACTGTAATGTTTCGGCCAAACTCTTTGTGAGAGACCGTGTGCGTCTGCGGCTGATTATGGATTGCTCGTCAACTGAGTCTTCCTCGGTCAGAAGGAAAATCCAATGGGGCAGTTCAAGTATTTATTGAGGGGTCAGGTACATGGAGGATAAGAGTTTGCAGGTATCAATATGACACAATATGTGTGGATGTTTGTATGTGTGTGGTTATCTGAAACAGAAATACAATAAAGTGTATATTAACAAACATGTAGGCTATGGTTTCATGCAGTTGCATAAAGAAATGGACCGTAGTACAACCAAAATCCTCTAGAGGGAGCTCTAACACTATAAATGAACTTGCATAATTACCACACATTTCCACACAGCAAAAAATGCCAAATAAAAACAGGCAATCTATGCATTAAATATAGTATTTGGGTTATTTGCAAAGCAATAATTAAAGTATACACAGTAAATGACTACTATATGAGGGAATGCAGAGCGCTTTAGAATAAGAAACAGTATTAGTATTGAGTTACACGATTAACAATCTCCTCATCTGAGCTAATAACTCTGTATTAAACATAATTTATGCCAAACGCCATACTTACAACTCAAGGACGCACACAGCGCTCTTACACACAATATTAGTGCATGATTAACAAAGGATGGCAATTATCTGCTCTGAGGATGCAACTTCTCATAACACAGACTAGACCCCAGTGAAAGTGAAAGCGTCTCACGCAACCGCGAGCGATCGGAACTACAATGAACGCATGCATTATGGGTAACGTAGTCTATGTAAGGGCACGGACTTTTAACACTCTTCATCAGGGCAAATCTTTTGCCACGAAAGACAAAGCCAGTGTTAAAAAGCTGTATTTGCAATCCAATATTTACTTTCATAATGTGATGTATTTATGAGAGAAAAAAAACAAACAAAGATTCTATCCAACAAGACCAAGTCCTTTCATATAGAAGACTATAAATTATATATACTGCTCAAAAAAATAAAGGGAACACTTAAACAACACTTAAAAAGTAAAAACAAGAAAAAGTATTTAATAAGATTAGTTCATTCATTCAGATCTATGATGTGTTATTTTAGTGTTCCCTTTATTTTTGTGTGTATATATATATATATGTGTGTGTGTGTGTTTATTCAGGAACTTCGTTTTTATTAGCAACCAATTCATATTTTTCCTTTTTGCCATAATAAATACCCCCCACAAAGAATTCCCTTTTTATTTCTTAACCCTGTGTTTAGCTAAAGAATAGTTTACAGACTGAGGACATGTCAAATCTAGGCTATATATAATTTGTAGAATTGTATATGTTATACAATAGTTTAATCTAAATCCAGCTAGCAAAAAAATAATAATAAATAAATAAAAAATAAAAATCCACCTTTTTTTTTTTTTTTTTAAAGAGGACTTTTGTTTTGGCGTGCGCAGTTCATGTGCAGTTCAGTTCAGCATCAAAAGAAGTTACTAGGGTACAGACTAGCTTTTCGGTGTATGATAGAAAGAAAAGTCAAAACATGGACCCTAGGCGAGAAGCAGACACGGTCAGTTTATTTATTTATTTATTCGGGTTTTTTTTTTTTAAGTTCTTGTCATTTCTGATATGTGAATCATGTGATGTTCACTAATAATGCGCTTAAACCATTAAAATCATACACGCGTCTTCTCTGACAAATTATGATGATGATGATACTTCGCGCTCTTATCTTACTTAAATTCGATTTATTCTAATTCTTTATTTTAATTCATTATTCAGTCAACTTGCTTTCGACCGTTAAGTTAACGGTTTAACTGCCATCTGGCGGACGCTCAGCTTACTCGTCAGTCACACATGTCGCATTAAATGAGAACATCAGTAACGTGTGTAAGTCACTGTATTGCATTTATTATACAACTGAGTGTTTAATTAAAGTTATTTACTTGACATTCAGATAAAGAACTAAGCATCCACCATCCCACTATCAAGTGCACTGCACACACCCACAGTGACAGATGGCTAAGTTAACATGAAATGAAACCGCCCCTGTAAGGAAATTTGACAGACGTATATTAAAACTCACCCAGTCTGTCAAGACTCGCTTGTTAAGATGGACTGGACGGGTTTCTGTGTGCTGTTGTTATGGATTTCATGTGTTTGCTCAACAAAACTGCATTATGATGCTCGAGTGACGGTGAAAAACGAAGGTAATTAAGGGAACATTTACCTCTTATATTCTCATAATCATCGTTTGTTTTATATATATTTATATATCAATCGCGTGTGATGATATATATATAATATAAAATATAAAGTATAGGCTATTACATAAAATAAAGTATAGGCTATATAGGCTATTACAGTCAGTAAGAATAACAGGGCTGCCAACTTTTGAGTTTAGAGCTTCAAACATGGACTGAGAATTATTTTAATATCTAAAATTAAAATCATTTAATTACAATTACTTTTAAATAATATTAATTTTATAACATTACTATAATATAAAAATGGTATATTAAGTGATTTTATACAATTAATACAAAGTTGTTTTTATAATAACATTTTTCTAACGATATAAGTGGAAAAAAATAGAATGGAAATGTAATATAGCTAGTTTATTTTTGAATGGCTTTTCTGAGGTAAATGTGACAGTACGTGACATTGTTTACAAGATGTTTTATTGTCATGTTTCTGCGACGAAACACTGATTACCAGAGACATGATTGATATCAGTTAGTTGTTCTGTATATTTTAACTTTCCTACTGATGTTGATTCATGTTTATTTAACGCTGTAGTAGTACAGAGGAAGAGATGATCGATTCAAAAGCCAGAGGAACTTAAGCACATTAATACGGAAACCGTATACCGTAAAGATAAGTGCGACTTGTTTACATCTCACAATTCTGATATAAAGAATATAAACTCGCAATTGCGTTAAAGTTAGAATTGCGAGTATATATCGTGCAATTTTGACTTTATAACTACTCCCTTGCCTCATTTAGTATTAGCGGTTTTATGAATATGCAAATGTGCCCCACCTCCACACACTCACATTAGCTGAAGGATTCGCTCGTTGACGATCACACGTTGATCTGATTGATTACAAGATGGTTTCTGACAACAGAATCTGTTACGACTGTACGACTGGACGCTGTGTCGATTTGACGCTATGGGGAACGCCTCCACGTGACCCGGTGTCTGAAACGCTTATCTAAATCACGGCAATCCTATTGGCCACAACAGCCTATGACATCACTAGTAGTACGACCCGGAAGTATATATAATTGGAGCATGGAGAACATGTCAACAACTTATCGTCTGAAGAGACTGTTCAGCAACACAAGTCGTAACCTAGACGGTCCCTTTCGAAAGGGAACTTGCACTGCGTCGATTTGACGCTATGGTGAACGATATACCGACGCCACCATGCTGAGGGGAGTGCACGAATTTCACGCGCGTTATTTGCCGCCTCGTGACTAAACAAAGGGCGCCAATGTGAGTGTGCACACCGACGCGTAAAACACCACGCGTAAAAGTGTCATTTTTAAAATAAAAAAAACGCCTCGGGTTTGAAAAAACTATCCGCCCAATGAGATTGCCGCTTTTGCTCGCGTGTTTGGAGCTTCTGAAGTTAAAACACAACTTGGGGGCGCTCAAACACAAAACGGTCTTGCAGAGCACACATACGGAACGGCGAAGAAAATATACGCCAAGTAGCGTCGCCGTCTACACAGCCAGGAAGAAATAAGACGAGGAAGATGCGAGGCAAGATGAATGTAAAGCTGCTATTCTCGTTGGTGTTGGAACATAAAGAACTATATGACAAACGCGACAAGGACTACAAACATCTTGATAAAAGAGAACTGATATGGAGTGGTATTGCAGAGCAAATTGGCGCCATCTAATGTCAGGGAATGAATTTGCATGTTCACTCGGCTCATCGTCAGCGAAAATCACTTGGGTGTGAACACAAAACGTTTTGAAAAACGCTGACGAATAACGCGCGCTGATATTCGTCCCGGTGTGTACGGGCCTTAACTAGGGTTGGGTATCGTTTGAATTTGAACGATTCTGATTCCGATTGCTTGTTTTGATTCCGGTTCCTAACGATTCTCGATTCCGATTCTTTTAAGAGGCAGGGTAAAAAAAAATTAGCTAATCTTGCTAACCAACGGCCTTTCTGAAGGAAATACTCCTGTAAAAATACTCCTTTTGTCACAAATTTTGCATTTTACCGAGATTTCGTTATTTTTAGAAAAGTGAAGCCACACTTTGGATCGCCGACGTAAGGTACTCATGTTCGACTCGCGTGGTTATACCAACATTTCCGGTAGACGCTTCTTCGTTGGTGTTGTTCAACGGTTTCTTCTTCCGCTCGGCGGACTGTGAATATCGAAACTAGGAATCGAAATTTTAACTTTTGAACGATTCCGGGAAAAACGAAAAGTTAGTCCCGGTTCCAATCGATACTCGATTCTCGATACCCGACCCTAGCCTTAATGCTCCCGGACTATCGAGGAAGCCTACAACTTCGAAAGTCACAAGCGTCAGCCCAGGCAGTCTCTCTAACATTACTTGCCTCACTTGTAGAGGCGTCCGACTGCAGTAATCGCTCATCATAGAGACGGGCATCCTGAAGAGTAGATCTCAGCATAGCCTTTCTAAACCTTGCGAACAAGACGTAACTCTACTCAATCCTGGATCTACACAGTGCTTTTGAGTGTCCTTTGACCTTCCGACCAGACTCAGGGAGCTAAGTGACCATACAGAACGATCCTCAGATAGATTCTGGAAGGCTATATTCAAACCTGATAAGCATTGACCAATCTCTGGGCTAGAGGTTTGTGCGTTGATGGTGATGAATGCGCGCTGAATACGGGTTCTTCTTGTGTAGATCGGGCAGGAATGGAAGGCTAATGAGAGCTGCTACGGCTGTAAAGTCAGTAAAGCCATTCGTCCGTTCGTCAACCATTCTTCAAGTCAGCGCTTTCCTCCGACGGAAGTTGAAGCCTTGGGATGGGGCAGGGTTGCTGTGAGGGTTCATGTTGTAAATTCTGTTCTCATGGGCTGGTTGTTTTTAGAGCCAACAGAGCACTTCTTGCTGGATCAGAGGATGTTATTTATTTATTTATATTTAATAACACATCCTCACTCTCGCGATTCTCAGGGGGCGTGAGAGATAAACAATTATCCGCTCTCAGCCTGATCCGCCTGGTACAGAGACCTTGAGCGTTTTCTCAAGGGAAAAACTCAGTTGACACAAGCAGATCCATCAGGAACTGATCCATCCTGCTCTCAGCCCAAACAATAAACACACAAGTTGTGTGTGTCATCATTCAGGTGTCAAATATCATGACACCTGATGACATTAAATATAAGACACAGATGCACACACTTCCTGAAGCATTTTTTTCAAATGCCATGATTACCTTTTTGAAGTTTCAGGTTGAGACACAACAGTCCCCGAAGATGATACTTTGTTGACATGTTCTCCAGGCTCGCCTTATATACTTCCGGGTCGCACTAGTAGTGATGTCATAGGCTGTCCCCGGCCAATAGGATTGGATAAGCGTTTCAGACAATGTTTCACGCGGAGGCGTTCCCATGGCGTCAAATCGCCGCAGTGCGAGTTCCCTTTCGAAAGACAAACCAGCGATTTCAAAGCGTCAACATGACATAATGACTTTTGCATAAACATACACACCACTTTCGAGTCAAGTGGCGTGTTAGCTCTACGCGTTTTGAGCTATCCGAGTGTATGTCTACGCCATTAACGTCCGAGTGATTCCGCGTGTCTGTACACGCCGTCAAATGTCCAGTCATAAATGCCATTGACCCCAGTGACGGGTAGGTTTAGGGACGGGGTTGAGGTAAGTCATGTATTTATATATACACAGTAATAACGTTAAGTCAACGGCGTTCATAAACACGCTGAAAAGCGATTTTGCGTCTTGATAGCGCGCCAAAAATGGAAATACGAATTGCCGTGTCATGAGATCAGTCTGGTTTTTGAGACTGTCTTTGGTTCACTGCAGTTTTAAGGAGGAAATACTCAGCAGCAATGCGGTCCACTTATCAAATTACACACGGTGTGTGTTAAAGCGTATCGAAAACACCACATAGACACATAAACTACATTAAACGTTTGATTTTTTCACCAAAGGGGGACTTTAAATAGTTTGAAAAATATATTACATGGACGGGTGTTTTATAGCCTATCCAAATCTAATATTTAATAATCAAATATTCACATTTTCATCTGTCAAAGCCTCACTTCATGTTCACACGTATTCTCATGAACTCTTTGGTAATTACCCAGAAACACCTCAGGGCTGTGTTTCCTGGAGCCAACTAACTTGCAACAACTACATTAGTTTAGCTAATGATGCTTTTGGGCAATGCAACCCTAGTGTTGTGCATTATTAAACTGAATGCACACTTCTTAGATATTATATCTCTCACTCTTGCAGGTATAACCAGGTTTTCTTTTGGAAACCACTATAGTGGTTTGGTTAAGCTGGTCTCCAGTGGCGTCATCTGGATGGGAAGAAACGAGACCCTTTATTCCATCAAACCAGCACAAGACTTCAAACCCAAACTGGTACCTTATAGAGACAGAAGATATTTTACTTTAAACGATTATGCAAAACCGTATGTAACTTGCTCTGATGCGAAACATTGAAATTAAATTCAAATACTTTGTTCTTATTAAGAGTTTATGGCTGGAGAGAATCGCAAGTTTGACATGATTAGCAAGTTTGAAGGTCATGTTTGTCTAGTGTCTTGTAACAGGTTTACAGTAATAGACTTCATGTCTGTTTGGATCCTTTAGGTAAACGTGAGTCTCTGTGATGATGGAAGAGATCCAGACAATTCAGTAAGTGTTAAGAAGAATTTACACAATTTTGGCCGATAACCGATAATTCTTTATATTTGAAAGCCGATGAACCGATATTTTGGCCGATAAATCTAAATCTAAATTTTAGGCATTTTTTGATTTTTTTCATATTAAAAGCCAAGATACAAACACAATTATTCTTAATGTTGTGTAGCCGATATGACAGACTTGCGCTGCACATTTTGCACTTTAACTGGATTTTCCTTTTTTAAAGTGATTTCAATCGTATTTCAAGTGATTTAAAAGCATCATGTTGAACAGTGCACATCTAAAGTGCCTCAGCTGAAGGAAATAATACATTATTTATCGGCTTTTAGATATCGGTTAAATGTTCTTGTTGGGCTGATAATACCGATAACGTGGCCGATATATCGTGCATCCCTAGACTCTGGTATTTACCAATATGCTTATTCCATTTTTAGTTTTAAAACCACTGGTTTCAATGTAAACATGATTTTCTTGCTGGGTTGTAAGACTTGTTTCGTCCTCTTTATATAGAAAATATTTCTATAATACTCCAATTAACGACCCATCACATTTTATTATGCAAAATCGATCATTAACGTAAATATTTTCAATGTTGTTTCAGGAGCTTCTGTTGTTTTCTGTCGCATTAAAGGCCACTAACCACTGTTGATTTTTCAGGAGTGTCCGTACAGGCTCTCTCTGCTCAGTCAGGGCGCTGATGGAAAGCTGTTCTTCTGCGGATCTACTAAGGAAACTACAAAGTGCTGCAACTTGGTACGTCCTGTTTTTACTGGATGCTTGTTAAACTGGTGTGAACGTATGAAGCTGAGAATAATATGTTTTGTTCCAGACTTCCAGTTATTCCCTGACTGGCTGCTTCGAATTAGAAAATTATAAGCCAATTATTACAGAGCCGTCATTACTTGTTGGTGAGTATTACACACTGGGTTGAGTATTGGTGTATGCGTTTGTATCCATGCACGTAGTAAGCTTGCATTGGTTTGAGTCGCCACTGATAAGAATTGCAACAATAATGATCATTCATATCGTGTTGAATATTTGTGCTATTGATGGGCTGGTTTCACCTTAAATGCTTCTGCATGAACACCCACTCAGATTCTTCACAACCAAATGTCTTGTTCATTGTTTGGCACAATGCTGACCACTGTACGATCATTATTAACTGTTCATAAAAGAGGGATTGTGCTTGGTTTGGTTCTCAACTCCAACTTTCCCTTCTGCTCCATCCCTGTCCTCCATTGTTCAGTGTTGAGGAAAGTATATCAAGGCACTAAATCTTCAGTATAGAAGCTTATTATGAAATAGCGTTCCAATATGATTTCACACAGGGTTGCGTGTTTGTTCTAGCAGAGCTTCAGGAAACCGCCGACGTGTTGAAACGCTGTTCTGTTACTGAAGCTCATGCTGCAACTTGCATGCATTTGCATATGATAGCATTTATTGCTGATAATACATATAACTAACTGTCAATGTTCAACTCGCACTCTTAGAAGAAAAGGTTCTATATGGAACCTTAAAAGGTTCTATCAGCGCTACGTATTTGGAACCCTTAAAAGGTTCTATACACTATTAAAAAAAAGAGTTCCTCTGGGTTCTATATAGAACCCTGGGGTTCCATACTTGGCCAAAAGAACCTTTTACCAAAAAAATGGTTTTATATAGAACCATTTTGGAGTTCCATATATGAAGCGGGGGATGGAACCATTTCTGGTTCTAAATAGAACCATTTCTTCTAAGAGTGCATATTCTGGAAAACTAACAGGAAGGTTGATGGATATTATGTTACCCTACGATTAAAAATATCGGATATACGATCCAAACAAATGGAGAAGTTTAGAAGAATGTTCATGCTGCTCTGTTCCATATCATCTATGAAAAACAACAAAAACGCACCATAAAAGTGTAAAGCAGGTCATACGATATTACAAGTATAGTGCAGTCATTTTGATGAACACACTAAATTGTTATTCACTGAAAATAGAAAGAGCGGATTAGACATTTTGCTATAAATATCCCTGGAAAGTCATACAGTTTTCAAAATGTTCAAAATGCTCACGTTTGGTTAAACTACAGTGTCACCAGAAGAAACTGGGTTTCAGCACATTTGTTTGCTTCACCAAACTTTGTGAGAGGAACTGAGAGAGGAACTGAAGATTTCCATGTCTAGTTTGTCTCCATATATAGATCTGACAGATGGATGTTGACATTTGATTGGTGTTTCAGTAAATTACTTGTTTAGCCAATAGGAATAGGTTTGGTCTGTGCTGTCTTAACCTTAAATCTGGTTGCATCAAGCACAAAAGGGGAACAGATTTTCTTACAAATCTCAAACCTGCTGCACACACTACAAGATTTGGACATTTTGATGCATCACATAGCGTAAGATATTCTTAAAGTCCTTTTGTAATCGATAATTGTATCCCTTCATCACCAAAATGACATATTTCAAATTTTTTTCATTGGAAAAAAATGTTTTTGAACATTTTGAAAAAAAATGAAAAAAAATCTTCATGGCTTAAAATATTTTGAATGTAACTTGACGCCCTCGCCTCATTTAGCATGCGCGGTTCTATGAATATGCAAATGAGCCCCGCCTCCACTCACTCACTGGTTGACGATCACACGTTGATCTGTTTGGTTACAAGGTCATTTGTGACGTCAGAAACACCAGCGATTTTGCTATGAGATTGTTAAGTGTGGCTCTGTGGTTTCTTACTGGTTCATTTACTGGAGTCTCTTCATTTATGAGACTTTTGGTTTGAGTTCCTCACTGAAGTTTAATACTTGGTGTTTCACCCAAAAATTAAAATTATCCCATAATTTTTCTTCTTTCAGCCGAACACAATCTGAGTTATATTAAATAATATCCCGGCCGGGTCTTCCCAGTAATGACATTGAATGGAGTTTTTGAAGCTCCAAAAAATGAATCAATCCATCATAACAGTAATCCACACGACTCCAGTGGGCTAATAAAGGCCTTCTGAAGCAAAGCCATGGGTTTTAATAGCTTATAAAGTTTTAAATATGGATGTTTTTCTTGTAAAAACCCATTGCATTGCTTCAGAAGGCCTTCATGGCCACTGGAATTACTTTTATGATGGATTGATTCACTTTTTGGAGCTTCAAATGATCAAGTAACATAAAGGTCCAAGATCATTTTCACACAACTCTCAACTTTCAAACTGGTTTTAACTGTACAAACTGCACGTCTCGTTTTTATTCTGGTAAACATATAATATGACATTACCCTGACTAAGGTCAATATGATTGACTAGCAAATGTATTATGCTACACGTGACGTCCATGATCGGTCTTTATTTTACCTTTCAGATGATATGCTGTACTTCACTACGTCTGCGATGGGATTGTACAGGGTAAACGAGGACAAAATGTACAACATTTGGTCTCAGTCGACTCAACTGGGTGAGAAATCGGATTAAACGCAATACTACTCATATCTAAACCGTTTCATTTCACTTTCTCACTGAAATGAGTTTCATTCTGAAAACGGTTCTGAAAACTGTTTTTTTCTCGTGTAACCTTTAGAGCAAAAGTACTTGAAGCTGGTCGCTGGTGAAGGCAAACACAAGGACAAAGTTTATTCCTTCTTTGCCGAGAAACAAAAAAGTAAAGATGGCGAATCGGAGCAGTGGATCCCTCGAGTCTCTCAGAGCTGCAAGGTGAGCAGAAACACACAGATCTTGTTTTATTTGTGTGTGATTGTGTTGTACAGCAGACGTGTGACCCTGGACCAGAAAAACAGTCATAAAAACCAGGCTGAAATTAAGATAAACGCATCGTTTGAAAGCTGAATAAAGGACAATATTTGGCCGAGATTTGCAAAAAATTAAATAAATAAATAAATAAAATCAAAATCAAAACATTGAGAAAATCGCCTTTACGGTTGTGCATAAAATATATTTATATTATATTATATATTTATATTATATTATATTAAAATATATTTTTTTTATACATTTACAGTTGGAAATTTACAAAATATCTTCATGGAACAACAACTCAATATCTAAATGATTTTTGGCATAAAAGTAAAATCAATAATTTTGAGCCAAAAAATGTATTGTTGGCTATTACCACAGATAAACCCGTGCGACTCGAGACTGGGTCAAGCACCAAGTCCAAGCCTATCATTTTCACACACACATTTTTGTAGGTCACTTTCATTCTTACTAACTTTCTCTAATTGAAACTCCACCCATAAATTAAAACAGTCATTATTTACTCATGCTAAAGTCGTTCCAAACTTGTATGATTTATGTGGAAAACAAAAGATTTTGAAAAATATAATGTCCATAAAAGGAGCGTCGAGATGATCCAAAACAACAATGGGCCCTAATCATCGCCAGGTTTACGTGACACTCCTAAAAACGTCTCCTTTTGTGTTCTGCAGAGGAAAGATAGTCATTCAAATTTAGAAAGATATGCGGGTGAGTAAATAATGACAAAATTATTTTTGATGGGACTATCCCTTTAACATAAAATCTAAAGAAACCGCCCAGTGACATCTGTCTGTCCCTGAACAATGCAGACGTAATGCAATTTAAATTGACTTTCTGAGTTAAATTGAGTCTCTTCTGCTCACCAATGCTGCATTTGTTTGATTACAAATACCACACACACAAAAAAACAACAGTAATTTTGTTAAATATTATAACAATTTAAAATAACAATTTTAATATATTTTAAAATATAATTTATTCCAGTGATCAAAGCTGAATGTTCATCATCATTACTCCAGTCTTCAGTGTCACATGGTCCTTCAGAAATCACTCTAATATGATTTGATGCTTAAAAAACATTCATGATTATTATCAGAACAGTCATGTAATTTTTTTTCTCCCAGGATTCTTTGATTTAATAGAAATTTCAAAACAACAGTATTTCTTTGAAATATAATCATTTGTAAATAATTGGAATAACAGGAAGAAATTACATTTAAATTGTAATAATATTTCACAATAATACTGTTTTATTCTGTATTTTTAATCAAATAAATGTAGCCTTGGCGAGCAGAAGAGACTTCTTTTAAAAGCATTAAAACTCTTACTGATCCAAAACCTTTGACTGGTAGAGTATATAAGATATTATCTCATATATATCAGTCAGTAAACTCCATTAAATGCAGCCTGATGGTGTTGCATCTTGCACAGAACTGTCTGCATTTCCTTCTGCATTCTTTCACCTATTTTAATAGATGACAAAATATTAATAAAGATGTTTCTCAGTAACTCACAGGGAAGGGAAATGTTCTATAATTATAAACACAGGTGCGAATGACACATCTAGTGTTCATGTCAGAGTTTTGAATATATGCATGCATGAAAGAAATTAACCAGGAAATGTCTCAGAATCTTTGCAATTATGAAAGCATTGACTGAACATCAAATCTGGTTCTGTATGAAATCAGGACATTGCTGTAGATGGTCCTTGTTTCAATTTCCTTGATCGCATTAGATCATTTGAGAAATATTTTGTAACTTTTTGCAATCACAGGTTGATGCAAAATAACATGCAGAGCTTATTTTATTGTTGTAATAATTTACTCACTCTCATCATCAGTCCAAACGCATTTAACTTTCTTTTGTGCAACACAACCGATATTTAGCTGAATGTTCATATTGCTTTTTATGTACAGTATAGACACACAAAGGACAACAAACACCTTAAAAACTTCATTAAAGGGGTCATCGGATGCCCATTTTCCATAAGTTGGTGTGTTTCTTTAGGGTCATCATGTAAAGTTTGTAACATACTGTGGTTAAAATACCTCAATGTTTGTGTAAAACAACAGCCTTTTTACCTCCTAAAAAACAGCTCTGTTCACAGCGACCCGTTTCGGTGCATGTCTTTTTAAATAATAAGGCGCATGTCTCTTTAAATAATGAGGCGCATTTCTCTTTAAATAATAAGGGCCATGCATCTTTAAATGATAATGAGGTGCATTTCTCTTTAAATGATAATGAGGTGTATGTCTCTTTAAATAATGACATGCATGTCTCTTTAAATGATGAGATGCATGTCTCTTTAAATGATGAGGTGCATGTATCTTTGAATGATAATGAGGTGCATGTCTCTTTAAATGATAATGAGGTGCATGTCTCTTTAAATAATGAGGTGCATGTCTCTTTAAATAATAATAAGCTGCATGTCTCTTTAAATGATAATGAGGTGCATGTCTCTTTAAATGATAATGAGGTGCATGTCTCTTTAAATTATAATGTGGTGCATGTCTCTTTAAATTATAATGTGGTGCATGTCTCTTTAAATAATAATAAGGTGCATGTCTCTTTAAATGATAATGAGGTCCATGTCTCTTTAAATGATAAACTGCGGTGACAAGACATGTAAAGTGATGCCTTGTCGGAAATATGCTAACATGGGAAATATGGTAATAAGGGAAATATGCTAATACGGGACAGTCCATCAGTGGTCGTGGGCGGAGCATAAGCAATACGACATCATATTGCTCTGAAAATCCAAACGGCTCGATTACTGAGAGTGTTTAGGCTTTTTGAGGATTCAAATAAATAAGTGACTGGACTTCTTTATTGTTTGGTGGCTGTGTCCTCACACTGCAAACACATTTAAATGTAAACTCTATATAAAAGTGAATTTGGTATCCGATGAGCCCTTTACGTGCACTGACCCGAGTCGATGCGTTTCAGAATGACCGTGGCGGTCCGAAGGCTCACCTTCAGAACAGCTGGACCTCGATGATCTACGCCCAGCTGTCCTGTGGGAGAGGTCAGGACTTCAGTCAGCTGATAGATGTGGCCACGCTACAGACGGACGACGACATCAAAATATATGCGCTTTTCAGAAACTATTGGTAAGGCAGACACAAAGTGGCGTGACCGATCATCTCTTCCTCTTTACTACTGTAAGGGATGTTGAAAGATACAGAACAACTTACTGAAGTAGAACAGCACATTCACTGACTATATACTAAATAATGACACTAGAGAGGAGCGTTTGCATTAAATATATCCAAACGAATCAACATGAAATAGATTCACATCAGTGTAAAATGCTAACATGACTGACGCCGAGTCACATGATCCTGCGGATTAGATGGTTTACATGTTGTCTGTCGTTTCCCAAACACAGAGCTTCACACTTCACACAACTTCTCTTTTTGTTTCTCAATTTACAGGAACATGAGTGCTGTGTGTGTTTATAACATGACTAAAATCAGCAGTATCTTCAGTTCCTCCGCGTTCAGCTCCACCCCCGACTTTGCGGGTCACCGGCCCGGAACGGTGAGAACGTGCCGTCGCTGCTTTACCGCTTGTGGAAATCATTAACTGAGAACTAGATTATCGCCAAACTGTAGTCTGCTATAAGGCATGAAGATATTAGAGGATTATTAACATTAACATCTAGAATTTATACAATAACATCTATACAATAACTTTGGCTTGTACTAATATTTTATGGAAGCTTGTTTCCACCACAGAATAAAAAAAGGGTAACTGCGACTTTTTATATCGTCGCAATTGCGCGTTATGAAGTCAGAATTATAAGATATAAAGCAATTGTGTGTGAAGTCAGAATTGCGCGATATAAAGTTGCAACTGTGTTATAAATTCAGAATTGCGTGATATAAAGTGACAATTTTGTGTTACAAAATCAGAATTGCGAGATATAGTTGCAATTGTGTGTTACAAAATCAGAATTGCGTGATATAAAGTGACAATTTTGTGTTACAAAATCAGAATTGCGAGATATAAAGTTGCAATTGTGTGTTATAAAGTCAGAATTATAAGATTTAAAGCAATTGTGTGTTACAAAATCAGAATTGTGTGATATAAAGTGACAATTTTGTGTTACAAAATCAGAATTGTGTGATATAAAGTTGCAATTGTGTGTTATAAAGTCAGAATTATAAGATTTAAAGCAATTGTGTGTTACAAAATCAGAATTGCGTGATATAAAGTTGCAACTTGCAATTGTGTGTTACAAAATCAGAATTGCGTGATACAAAGTTGCAACTTGCAATTGTGTTATAAATTCAGAATTGCGTGATATAAAGTGACAATTGTGTGTTATAAATTCAGAATTGCGTGATATAAAGTGACAATTTTGTGTTACAAAATCAGAATTGCGAGATATAGTTGCAATTGTGTGTTATAAATTCAGAATTGCGTGATATAAAGTGACAATTTTGTGTTACAAAATCAGAATTGCGAGATATAAAGTTGCAATTGTGTGTTATAAAGTCAGAATTATAAGATTTAAAGCAATTGTGTGTTACAAAATCAGAATTGTGTGATATAAAGTGACAATTTTGTGTTACAAAATCAGAATTGTGTGATATAAAGTTGCAATTGTGTGTTATAAAGTCAGAATTATAAGATTTAAAGCAATTGTGTGTTACAAAATCAGAATTGCGTGATATAAAGTTGCAACTTGCAATTGTGTGTTACAAAATCAGAATTGCGTGATACAAAGTTGCAACTTGCAATTGTGTTATAAATTCAGAATTGCGTGATATAAAGTGACAATTGTGTGTTATAAATTCAGAATTGCGTGATATCAAGTTGCAATTGTGTTATAAAGTCAGAATTAAGATATAAAGCAATTGTGTGTTACAAAATCAGAATTGCGTGATATAAAGTTGCAACTTGCAATTGTGTGTTATAAATTCAGAATTGCGTGATATAAAGTGACTATTTTGTGTTACAAAATCAGAATTGCGAGTTATGAAGTCAGAATTGTGTGATATAAAGTTGCAATTGTGTGTTATAAAGTCAGAATTATAAGATATAAATCAATTGTGTTACAAAATCAGAATTGCGTGATATAAAGTTGCAATTGTGTGTTATAAAGTCAGAATTATAAGATATAAAGCAATTGTGTGTTACAAAATCAGAATTGCGTGATTTAAAGTTGCAACTTGCAATTGTGTTATAAATTCAGAATTGCGTGATATAAAGTGACAATTTTGTGTTACAAAATCAGAATTGCGAGTTATGAAGTCAGAATTGTGTGATATAAAGTTGCAATTGTGTGTTATAAAGTCAGAATTATAAGATACAAATCAATTGTGTTATAAATTCAGAATTGCGTGATATAAAGTGACAATTTTGTGTTACAAAATCAGAATTGCCAGATAAAGTTGCAATTGTGTTAAAAAAGTCAGAATTGTGTGATATAAAGTGCAATTGTGTATTATAGACTCAGAATTAAGAGATATAAAGCAATTGTGAGTTATTCTGTTTTCTGAAACAAGCTTCCATAATATTATTCTTCATACAGCTCAGCAATATCCACCTTTCGTCTTCAGCAAACAGAGTATGCTATGCGTCATTTACTTTCTGTGTACTTTGTGAGGGTAATGTTTGAACTACACGTCTCATAAACCGAATGATGTAATCCAGTCAGTCTGGGCTTTTATATCATCACTTCAACTCTTGATAGAGATCCGACTGTTTCCCTTTCCTTCTAACCAACATCTCGTCGTTGTTTTAGTGTGTCGCTTACAGTGCTGGTCTTAGCACTGAGGTCCTGAAGTTCATGTCGGGGCGTCCCGAGATGAAGGATCGGGTGATGCCGGAGAACGGACCCCTGCTGTTTACACACCGCCATTACACACACATCCAGGTGGACCGAGAGCAACACGACACGGTCCTGCTTCTGTCTCTCGGTACGTGAATCTGTCACTGAAGATGGAAACCTTAACCATTCAGCTGCATGAACTTAGACACTGTGTTACGACCACTTTTTAAAGGGATAGTTCACTTTAAATTGAACTTAATTTTTGATGTTTTATCTTACCTCAAGGGCATCCAAGATGCAGGTGTCTTTGTTTTCGCAGTATTTTCAATTTTGATATATTTAGGTCAAACCGTTGTTGTCTGTCAGTTATATAATGGAGGTCTATGGTCACCACCTCAAAAAGCATGCATAGAGAAGTCCAAATCAAACATGATTTAATGACTCGTAAATGTAAGTACACATTGATGGCCTAAGACACGAAACGAGCGGTTTGTGTGAGAAAACGAACAGTATTTATATCATTTTTACCTCTTGTAACCACAGCCACGAAGCACCCGCGCCCTCAGATCACTTGGATGTGGCTGTGGTTACAAGATTTAAAAACAATATAAATACTGTTCGTTTTCTCACACAAACCGCTCGTTTTGTGTCTTAGGCGATAAATGTGTAATTACATTTACGAGTCTTTAAATCATGTTTATTCTGGACTTCTCTGTGCTGCTCTTTGAGGTGGTGACCATAGACCTCCATTATATGACTGACAAACAACGGTTTGACTTAAAAATATCAAAATTGAAAATGCTGCAAAAAACAAAGACACCTACATCTTGGATGCACTTGAGGTAAGATAAAACATACCAGAAATGAATTTCAAAGTGAACTATCCCTTTAAGAACTAGATTGACCAACTAGCAGTTAGACACTAACTTTTCTTTCTTTTACAATTCAAATTAGACTGATCTACTTTTAATGTAACTGGCTTTTCAAAGTAAGGACCAGTTTTGAAGGAAAAAAAAATAGATGACTTAACTTTTAAGCAGTTTATGCAAGTCCTCAATTATACTAAAGAAGTTTCCGAAATATTCTTATGAACGATATATACAACTTTAGTATGCATTCCTCTTTATTATTCACAGCTTATCTTAAAATTCCAGCACATCATTTCCACATACAGAACGCCCACAAATATAGTTCAGTACGCCTGTATAAGAAGACTTTCTCAAATAAAAAGTCTGCAAGTTGATAAGTGGACTGAGTATTTCCTCCTTAAAACTGCAGTGAACCAAAGACAGTCTCAAAAACACGCTGGTGTTTCTGACGTCGGGGCTCATTTGCATATTCATAGAACCGCACATACTAAATGAGGCAAGGGTGTCGAGTTATAGAAGGAAAAAACGTGTAATTTTAGTGATCAAAGATGAGTTTTAAATGATTGACTATAGAGGGACTTTAAGATGGTTTGACTCACGAGTCATTAGTCTGTTTGTTTTTATGACATGCGTCTCGTTCAACATCCTGTTCAGTGTCACATAAGCAGATAAATATGTTGTAGGTGCGGTTTTATTATGTTGATTTAATCTCATATCCGTTTCACATTTATAAATGACCAGCAGTTACAGGAAAAGGCATGGACGTGTAATTGCTAGAAAATGTATTGAATCATTGATAATGTGGCGTTCTGAGCCTGAATGAATAAGTGTGTGAGGTGTGTATGACTTATCAAATGATGCAATCTACTGTAATAGTTCAAGCCCTAGTGAGTAGTGGATTTTATGCAGGTTATGCATCGATGTCTCAGCCGTACTGGATTTAATAGAGGAAACTTTTGTAAAACAAACTATTATCAAGCTTGGACTCCGTATAGTGTTTCTCACGACTGACCCGAGATCCATCCGCTGATCGTGGACATCGACATGCGGCAGGAATCGTGTTTCCTCACGTTTATATGAGCCTGATTTCCACGCAGGGGTAAAACATGAAGCAAATTTGCCTGTGAACGCTTTATAAAAACACAATATAGTGTAAATCCATGATCACTCATATCACGGTTATGTATCATCATATCAGCCAGCTCTAAAACTGGTGTCGTCTGTGTCAGTATTTATTTAAAAACGTCCAATTATGCAGAATATACGATGGTACATATTTAACTGAGGTGTTGCCAATACAATATATAGGTTGTGATTTTACCCATAATTCAGCATATCGACACACAATGGAAACTGTAATCCACTGTTCTCTGCCTGGAGTCGTAGTTTCTGTGAATCGAGGGTCCATTTGAGTCTCTGCTCTGTAGCTTTCAGCACTCTGTAAAAATATACCTCAGATTTCTTATCAATCTCAAAATCTCTTTTTCGTTTTAGATGCGTTTTGTGTGTTTTTTTTGGCATTCACACTTAAAACCGCTCAGTGTTTCTGCAACTCAGTGTGGGTGACCACTCACTCCGTGACTTAAAAAATGTGTTTCATGTGATAGCAACATGTATAGACCATTTCACAAGATGTAAACAACACTGGTCCAGAAGCACTTTCTGTTTCAGTTTTTTAACACTACATAAAAGCTGGGATAAAATACAACCAACAGAACATATAAAACTGAATCAAAAAGTTAAACAAACATCTTTAAGATGTTTTCTTTACATGCGAAATAAAGAAAACAGTTACAAACTGAAACAGGAAGTGTTTCTGGACCAGTGCTGTTTACATCTTGTAAAACGGTCTATAATCAAAGTCATACACAAAGTCATGGAAGCTTGTTTCCGCCACTGAATAAAAAAAGAAAAAAATAATTGCGACTTTTTATCTCACAATCGCATGTTATAAAGTCAGAATTGCACAATTGGGACTATATCACACAATTCTGACTTTATAACACATAATTGCGACTTTATATCACACAATTCTGACTTTATATCACACAATTCTGACTTTATAACACATAATTGCGACTTTATATCACGCAATTCTGACTTTATCACACAATTCTGACTTATAACACATATTTGCGACTTTATATCACACAATTCTGACTTTATAACACATAATTGCGACTTTATATCACACAATTCTGACTTTATATCACACAATTCTGACTTTATAACACATAATTGCGACTTTATATCACGCAATTCTGACTTTATCACACAATTCTGACTTATAACACATATTTGCGACTTTATATCACGCAATTCTGACTTTATATCACACAATTCTGACTTTATAACACATAATTGCGACTTTATATCACGCAATTCTGACTTTATCACACAATTCTGACTTATAACACATATTTGCGACTTTATATCACGCAATTCTGACTTTATATCACGCAATTCTGACTTTATATCTCACAATTCTGACTTTATATCACGCAATTCTGACTTTATATCTGGCAATTCTGACTTTATAGCACGAAATTGCGACTATATCTTGCAATTCTGACTTTATAACACGCAATTGTGACTTTATATCACGCAATTGTGACTTTATATCACGCAATTCTGACTTTATATCACGCAATTCTGACTTTATATCTTACAATTCTGACTATAACACGCAATTGTGACTTTATATCACGCAATTTTACATTAACCCTAACCCTAACCCTAACCTAACCCTAACATAATTTTGACTTTATATCACGCAATTCTTACTTTATATCTCACAATTCTTACTTTATATCTCACAATTCTGACTTTATAACACGCAATTCTAACTTATTATAACACGCAATTGCGACTATATCTTGCAATTCTGACTTTATAACACGCAATTGTGACTATATCACGCAATTTTGACTTTATATCAGGCAATTTTGACTAACACGCAATTGCGACTATATCTTGCAATTCTGAGAAATAAAGTCAGAATTGCGTGATGTAAACTCGCAATTGTGAGGGAAAAAAACAGAATTGTGAGATAAAAACTCGCAATTAAATTTTTTTATTTTTCATTCTGTGGCGGAAACAAGCTTCCACAGATTAGTTATATGTCCTGTTGTTATATCGGAAACTTTTCTTATTTTTCTCACAGAAAGCGGGGGCGTCCATAAAGTCCGTGAAAAGCCTGTTTTTGTGATCGCGGAGTACCTGCCGTTTCCACACGGGACACACATCACCGGCATGCTTCTGGACACTTCTGAGGTACGACACAAATAACGTTCACTCCCACATAATGACATGACATAAGCACCCAGATGCATGCTAAACTAAGAGAAGATGAGCATGACGACAGTCTCGCAGCAGAACACCAGTCATGTGATGCATGATCTGATCAAATGCATATTTTGAATGCAATGCATGTCGCTTTGAACTAAATGTTGAGTGGATTGTTATTATACCGTATATGTGATGTGCGAACATCTTTTGCTTTGAAATATAGTTATTTATGTTGATTTATTTTGCTTTTAATTACTCTGAAGATGTAGATTCTAGGGATGCACAATATATCGGCCACCATATCGACATGTTGATTTTTAATGTTATCGGTCTGATGAGAGAAAGCTGATGCTTTTAAATTGCATGAAATATGATTGGAATCACTTCAAAAATGAAAATATGGAAATAAAAGTTTGCCATATAACCTACGTAAAACCATCATGAGAACATTATGTGTTTGGGGGACGTGGCTGTTAATGGTGAGGCTTTTGTTTTTGTAATCAGGCCCTCAAAAATTATATAAAATTTGGATTTAGAATTAGATTTATCGGTTATTGGCTTTTTAAAATATGACGAATTCTCAGTTATCAGCCTAAATGTTCATATCGTTGCATCTCTAGGAGACATATGAAGAGTTTCGTAATTTAGTTACTAATGTATGCAGTGTTTAATTTCTCAGAAGCGTCTGTTCGTGAGTTCCAGTAATGAGGTTGTGCAGATTGACCTGCTGGCATGTAGTGTGTACGGTGATGAGTGTACTGAATGCATGTTATCTCGAGACCCCTACTGTGGTTGGAACGGTTTGCATTGCACATCCAAAGTAAAGTAAGCCATACACACACACACCCACACACACACACACACACACACACACAAGCAAGCCTGCTTCCTTCCTTCTTTTCTAGCATGAGCCGCAACCTTAAAGCCCCCGCTAATAAAGCTCATAGCAGTCTGTTCATATATTGAGAGAAATGTTTCAGCGCTCTGGCTGGTTGTGCGGTGGGTTAAGTCTCTCTGATCTTAGAGAGTTACACACTCAAGTTTCATACTTAGTTTTTGAGGTTTGTTCAAATCATCGTGAGCACTTGATAATGATGCCAGTCTTGCTTCTCTGAAGATCAAGTGATGCTGAATCATTCAGAAACCACATTATAACCACTGAAAAAACACCTCTTTGCATCGCTTTACCTACTCTGCCAACACATTTTTTTTTTTTACTCATTTCTGTTTTCCTACTGAACACAACTCCCCCTCCCCCACACACACAACTGAAACCCACAATGCATCATTTAACAAGTCTGCGTATAAAATTTGTATGGGAAGTGTCAGTGACGTCACATGTCTTGTTTTCCACAGAGGCCCAGTCAAAGACCCGCACGATTGCAGTAAGTGTGACTCTGGGTTTTTTCTTCTGTGTGATTGGTACCGAATGACATTTGATGAGTCGCTTTCACCTTTAAACGAATTTCAAATGAACTCAACCCACCTTCCCGATGCAGTGTAGGGTTCGCTACGGTGGTCGACATCACAGCTAATCCAGTGTTTAATGCTAATCATTAGGGCTGGGGATCGGTATCGATTCACAAGATCTCAATTCATTCATTTTTCACTGGCTCCCACCACTAAAGAAAATTATTAATGAATAAAAAAATGTATCCGAGTGATTACTAAGTAATTAGTTACTGTAATTTAATTACTTTTCCCTTGAAAATGTAAAGTAACGGATTACTCTTCATTTATCTGGAATTTAATTAGTTACTTCTGATGTAATTGAGGTAAATACTGTGTATAGATCAATCTGATCTCACAGAGATTCGTATGAGGTGTCTAAATCGTACGACCGCACTCGTACAAATTCGTATGAATTATTGTAAAATATGTATGAAAAAAGTGTGAAATATCATGAGATCAGACATGAAACAATAGTGGGTTTAACGTCAAAATGTATTGTCTGATGCTAAAAAGTATGTAACCTTCTCCACCTTGGTCAGTTTAAGGATAATTCATGCAATTTTTTAGTATTTATTTGAAAGAATTAAAACAGATTCATGTCTATCCTTGTATTATTCAGCTGGTTGAGATTGATACGGGATTTTGAAAGTAATTAAAAGTAATTAAATACAGTGTAAATCTAATTACACTGTTGAAGAGGTACTTAGTAACTTACTTTTTTAGAGTAACTTACCCAACACTGCCCACAATTATAGATAGATACCGGCGAAATGTAACAATTCTCAATTCCAATTTCATGGGAAACCCTAAATTTGAGTTTGACGTACTAACAACACAATAATGAGTCAAATAAAACATTTAGTTTAACCATTTCTTCTAATGTTAATTAATAAATCAACACGCTTCATGATATTATCTCTGAACCTGTGGTGTAATCTGGGATTGCTATCTAGATGTCAATTTAAATGTCAATTCAACAAAAAGTAAAATCACATGACCATCTGTCCCGCAGAGATGCCTTTAGCCGAACCATCAAAGAGCGGGTTCAGCAGCGAGATGCCAGTGGTTCGTGTCCCGGCGTCCTCTAGATACTTCCTGCCCTGCCCGATGACATCACGTCACGCCTCGTACCACTGGCACCGCGGGAACACGCGTGAGGAGTGTGTGCTCTCGGATCGGGGCTGTTTGTATCTCATCGAGAGCATGGACGCGACTCACGAGGGGTCGTACACGTGCGAGTCATCAGAGGACGGCTTTAACAGGACCGTTGTTCGATACCAGCTTGGCTTGAGCCGGTCCAACGCTCGCCGGATCACTCCTGTAGGGTTACTTCTGCTCGTAGTGATGTCACTTCCTGTTTTAGACTTTTGAAAGCGTTATCGGACCCTGACGTTTCTAAAGCGATTTATACAATAGTACGGATTACAGAAGCAAATTGCATTCAGTTGAAGAAAAAAAATCTAATGTTTTTCTGAATTAATGAGGTAATTATCTTAGAAGCACAAGATAATTTATCATGGAAAAAAATTTGCTCTGTTTTTCTGAATTAATGACTTAATTATCTCAAAAACTCATTAACTTCAACTGAATGCAATGCACTTCCGTACAATAGAGATAGTTTCACAAGTGACATTGTTCAGCTTAAAAATTGGCAATATGCTGATTAATAATATATATATATATTTTTTATTCTAACATTTTTTTAAAAGATTATAAAAATGTTGGTATTTACAGTAATTTGCACTGATGAATCAATCATAATGTGACCTGGAATTTTTAAAATAGATAGGGGAAATATTCCAAAATATACCAGATATTTACAGTATATGAAATGTGCAATATCATAAGAGTCATCAGTCATAAGAGTATGAGAACACCCGATGTTGATGAGGGAGAGAGGATCTGATGATTCGACATCATTTTTACAGGATGTGGACAGATTATTATTATTATTTGTTGTTGTTTATCAGCAGTGTTTCAGACATGTGATCTACCAGTCAAACATTCAGACACAAAAAACTCAATTTATGTTCCCCTCTTTATCTAAACGAGTAACTAGAATAAAATAACTTTGCAGAGCTAGACAAAGAAGCTCAAATATAAGAGTGTTCATTTGTTGCATGTTTGGATCACATCATTCCCAGAATTCCAGTTGTGTTATTCCAGTTTATCAACAAGCATGTGTCTGAACGTTTGACTCCATGTGTAGCGTTGATATTTAAAGTATTAAGACTAACAATTTATTTATAATTTAATATTGTTAAATGTAGATAAAAAAACCAGAAAGAGGATTTGATTAGATCAGTCGGGAGGACTTTCAGAACCGCAGCTTGAAGTGTTTATTATTTCTTAATATCTAAATGTCATTACATTATGAAATATCAATTTTACTTTCGATTTTTGTAAAGAAGGAGTGTTGAAGATAGTGATAACCATATCTTTTTTATCACTCGATTAGATGTTTTGATTGTAAGTGACTTGTTAAATTTCTCAGTTTTATTCAGTGTTATTTCACAAAAATCATTGGTTTAGAATCAGGTGTTCAGTATCTATATATATATATATATATATATATATATATATATATATAATGCTGACGCTCAAACATACAGTGGTTCACACTGTAAAGTCTTGACTGTGTTTGTATGGAGTGATGCGACTGAAAGTATTTATTTTGAGTGAAAGATATGAACGGACTAATAACTACTGTGAATAACTTGGTTTATAAATACTTTTCTCTCTTATACTTCCTGATATACATTTAAATTTTATTGCACTGAACTTCCACTTTGGTACACGAGTATTGTTGCAACTCTTCCTGGAAAAAATGTCTTCACATGTTATGATGATGATCATCGCTGGTGGGTTCACCATTTCACACACTGTGAAAGGTCTTTAAATAAAGACTCAAACGCCCCAGCCTCTCTCTTGGTCAGGGTGAATATTACAGATGAACACACAGGACGTGACTAAACATCTGAAGCAGTTTTAAACACTGAACTTTTAAAGGAGTAGTTCACTTTTAAAAAAACTTTTGCTGATAATTTACTCGCCCCCATATCATCCAAGATGTCCATGTCTTTCTTTCTTCAGTCGAAAAGAAATTAAGGTTTTTGATAAAAACATTCCAGGATTTTCTGCATATAATGGACTTCAATGGGAATCAAACGGCTCAACGTCCAAAAGACAGTTTCAGTGCAAACTGCAAACTGTTCAAAGGGCTTTAAATGATTTCAGACAATGAATAAGGGTCTTATCTAGCAAAACAATTGGTCATTTCAAACATAAATAACAAATTTAAATTTTATAAGCTCAAATGCTCGCCTTGCTCTGTTCTGTGATACGCGTTCGCGACTGTCCTGTTCGAACTCGTACATCAAAATGAACAAATCTTTTTTCGTGTCATTTGGTTCATTCAACAAATGAAATGAACAAGTTGACTCTGGAAAAGATTTGTTCATTTTGATAAACGAGTTCGAACAGTTGAGTCACGAACCCGCATCGTAACCCTAACCGAGCAAGCGACCATTTGAGCTTATAAAACTTAAACTTTGTTAATTATTAATTAAATGAGCGATCGTTTCGCTTGATAAGACCCTTATTCATCGTCTGAAATCGTTTAAAGCCCTTTGAACAGTTTGCACTGAAACTGTCTTTAGGACCTTGAACCGTTTGGACCCCATTGAAGTCCATTATATGGAGAAAATCCTGTAATGTTTTCATCAAAAACCTTAATTTCTTTTCCACTGAAGAAAGAATGACATGGAATGGACATCTTGGATGACATGCAGGGGGTGAGTAAATTATCAGCAAAAGTTTTTTTAAAAGTGAACTACTCCTTTAATGCGTCACAATTCCTTTCCTTTTCTTTTGAAATCTCATACAGATGTTGAGTTACTGTGGGGCTATTTTGAACCTTGTTAGTGGTAATAACTAGCGATTTTTATTTTTCATTTCTCTATGCCCTATATACTAGCGTTATAGAGATGGTCCTCACTGCGGAACATGAAATCCATGGGGAGGAGTCGGATCCAGATCCAACTCCTCCCACCTTACATACACCTAAACCTAACCAACTCCGCCCCCTAATCCCTAAACCCAACCCTAATCCTACCCATCTCCACCCCTTGGATCGTGATCCGACTCCTCCCCGTGGATCTCATGTTCTGCATTGAGGTGCTACTGGCGTTATAAGCTAAAAAAATTTTAGAGATAAAACTCTTAACATTCAATTATCATGAAAACAAATCTCAGAGATATATATGTATATAGCCACTCTGGAGTACACTTTGATGTCATTGTCCAGCTCAGATCAGTTCTTAAGTAATAGTGTCAATGCAGGAGATCAATGTTATTGTTGAATATTAAATTAATTAAATGTTAAGTTTAATGTTCGCAACTAAGCAAGCCAAGCCAATGGCAACAAAGGCGAGAAAGAAGACGAGGAGGAACCAGAACTCCATCAGTGACAGAATGGAGAAATAAGCCTTGGGTGAAGCCAGACTCAGTGTCTCAGTTCTCTGGCCAACGAACGAACGAACAGTGTGTGATTATGATTCAGGCAGCATTACAGGTCAGAGGTCAGATTGGTTTGTAACAATCAGAATATTACCCAGTTCATCTGGATGAAGATCAGAGTCATTACGCCGATATGGGACGGAGTTGTTAGGATCAGTGAGAGATGACACGATCTCTGCCGATACGTGTCGTGGTCATGTATAGGCGCAGGTCCTCGAGGGTGTAGAGTTACATTTAAGATATTTAAATTAAAGGCAGGAAAAACATTTAAATGTCATTTTGGTGATTAAAGATGAGTTAAGGCAGTGGTTCTCAAAGTGGGGTCCGCGGGCCCCTGGTGGTCCGCGAGCTAAAGCCAGGGGGTCCGCGAAATAATTTACAACCTAACGTTTTTTTCCATGCTATGAGTCATGTTTTCTTTATCATCTGAAAACATGCTGTTTATTCCTAAGTAACTTATATAAAGCATTTAAAATAAACAATACAAAATAGACACTTAAAGTTTTCTATAGATGGATAATCTATGTCTTTGCGTCAAGTAGACTATTCGCTGCTGTTGATTTTGCGGGACGTGCGCCAGAAAGGAGACAGAGAGACGGCATGAACCCGCATCCGGTTCTTTTCTGTATTTTTAAAAGGCATGACATTTTGTAGTCATTTATAATGTAGCCTATACACAAATAAAAAAATGGACACTTTACCGTTTCGGATGATGCACTCTTGTCTTATCTATGACCATAAATAAGAGTATTCCTGTTTCCACTGCTGAGGAAAAATTCCCATGTAATTGCGCGCCGGCGTCTCGCGTGCGCGCACAATAGTCAGTTCTAGCACTGCTACTGTAGATTTGACATTAGAAGTCTGATCATTATCAAAATAAAAGTGCATAGTGACAGGGCCGTACCCACAACTGAGGTTGCAAGGATGCACATCGCGATGATACTGACCTTCTCGTCTGAGGTGCTTCAGCAGACTAACAACGATAGCTCGTCAATGTCAAAATGTTTGAGTCGGAATGAACTCAAAGTTCCCCGCACGACGTTTCAGTCAACGGTCATAAAGTGCGAGATAAGATGTAGGCCTTAATTAACTAAACTAAACAGCTGTTTTAGATAAAAGTTTTAAAAAACGACTGAAACAATCCGTTTGCAAAGTATTAATCAAGCTCAACTTTAACAAAGGAAAAAGCAGGTCAATAGAAACATACTGTGCCCATGAGATTAACATTATGGATTCATATATTTAACATATACTGTATGTTTTTTTTAGCTAATTACAGTAGCTCAAATTAACAACGCACGCACCTATTAAATATAATGCCGTTATCATTGTATTTATAGGCTTATGGGCTTTATTTGTGTGCAGAATAGGCCTAATTATTGAAACATTTCTCTTTTAAGGCCATTCCTGATTGGAATATGTGATTGTGTTTCGTGACATCTTGACAAAAAAAAAAAAAAATGTATGCCACTGACTGACATGCTTCTACTAAATCTATAGTTATCCAATTGTGGGGCCTTAAAACACCTTAAAATGCACATGTGTAGATCAAGAACATCAAAAATTCCTAAGTGAGGGATCCTAAGTGATTCCTAGCAAGATCACTTTCGTTACCTCTAGCTGTTTAGGAATTCCTGCATAGTACCCTGGGTGGAGACCATTCATTTTGTGCAAAAATATTTCATTTGCCGCTCACACATTAACTTTGTGCTCAATAACTGTTATAAATATGAGGGGGGTCCTTGGAATTTTTTTTCCCCTGAAAGGGGTCCCTGGCACCAAAATGTTTGAGAACCCCTGAGTTAAGGGATATACAATACAATTATTGGCTACAGGAGGACTTAAAGATAAGTTAGTACACTAACTACAAGTAGTGATTTATGATAGTTAAGTAGTGATTTATGATAGTTAGACTTTTATATTAAGAAGAACATTCTTAAAAAGTACTTTTTGGAATACAAAAAAAGTTTTTAAAAAAAATGTTATACTTTATGAATGCAGTCCCAAGTTTGACATCAAAATGCCTTTGGTTCTGAAGTTTCTAGAGGACAAAAGTTAAAGTATGTTCCTCGCTGCACACAAAGCTGACTGAATATGGAGTCATATGGGTTTACTGTGATGGGGTTTCACAATCTGTGGTCGTGGAGTTCATGAACCTGAAATAGCTCATGTTTAAAAAGTTTAAGACTGCTAAACATTAATCTAAAATAAAAGCCATATTGAAAAATGAATAAATAAATAAATAAATACCACAGAAGATATAAAGTAACTGTATCTTAATGTTTAAAGCCCTGTGCTCAACTTTAACATACACAAAGTTCACACACACACATTTGCATGGGATATTCTCCAAAATGTATTTTAATTAAAATTAAACAAGGTTGTATTGTAGTCATGATCACAAAATTATAGAACACATGCACAAACCCAATGTGTGACGTCACATATAAGGTTTAGGACGATAACTATAGGATTTAAACATTCAAGAGTTAAATATGGTAATCGATAAGCACTCATCTGCAAGTAAAAAAATCATACACGAGGCCTGAGAAGCACAAATCTCCTGAGTGATGCTGTTACAAGAGAAAAATACACTCAAAAACTACAGCTGAACAACTTCAAAAATCACGTGTCAGTCTCTCTCAATCTCTGTGCACGAGCGCCACCGCGCGGTTCACCAAGTTAAGTCACTCGACACAGGACGTGTCATTTCTTTCAGTTCTAGCAATCAATAAAAACATATAAAGGCCTGAATATATGAAAAGATATATTTAAGCAACACAGGTTCAACATCCATCAACTGTGCCTGTTAAAAGCCTGTTAAAATGACGAACTACTTTCGTCTAGGCTGTCATTTAGACTTTTTATGTCACAAATAATTTACAAAAATCTTGTTTCTGGTCTTCACACATTTCCAGACTGAAAATCTCACAAATATCTAAGGTTATGAGAATACTTTCTTTGTATTTTAATTTCTGAGAACGGTTTTTCACATCACGTGCACGACTCAAGAGACAAGATCATAGCGATAATTTTCTAACACACCACACCCATGTAAATAAAGTATAGTCCTACCTATTTGTAGCTCATTTCATCGGCTGCCTGTGGCGTTAAACTCTTCGTCTAGCCGAAAAACATAATGCGAGTTCATCAGTTACCGACCGTCCTCAGGAGACGAAAACAACCAATTTGCCGCCGAAAAGCACCCGTGACATCACGTGAACATGGCACGTTAGGCCGTAAAGCGGCGTCAGAGCCGTTAAATATGAAGTAGTGCCTGTACATGGGTACTTTTTTTGTTGTGTTTTTATATTAATTGATGTGACTACAACTTTTATGTCGTGAAATCTTTAAAAAAGTGTAGAGAAAGTTTGCAGGTGCCACTTAAGTAAATGGCCGCGGGCGTCACGTGACCTGGACGGGATCTCAATCAGATTATTTATTATATTTATGCGAAAATATAATTGAACAACAACAAAACGATGTGTCTTGCAGTGTATTGAGCTTTTAATGTGTCACTCACACTTCAAAAATTATTTTGATGGAACACAGTGAGAATAAATGCTCCCTGATTTTCGTGGTGCATTGTGGGAATTAATAGGAGGCAAACGTTTCAGAGCACACTGTAAGGATTTTGCGATTGAGACAGCCCTTAATTTGATGATTCCCTAAGGAGATGATTGAGACACACTATTGAATCAGTATCTCTTGAGTTTAACATTGTTTGTTTCACATGGATAGTTTCGTTTCTGACCCTCAGGAGTCGCCATATGTTCAAAACTTGTTCTGATGGTCCACTGATTCGAAGCTGGAAACCAAATTTATAGCTCTTAAAAGCCTGATTAAACACAATCACAATAAAACAGGACAGAGAATCTGCACAATGTTTTTAATCCAGTTCAAACAGAAGAAGAGCTGCAGCAAACATGGAGAATCAGAGCTGGAACAGAAGAATCAGTGTCCTGAGAATAGAGAGAAAGCACATCAAGATGGCCTTGTGCTCGTGCATACATGTGTTTTAATGCACAGGTCATTCCCTGGTCACCCAATTCATCATCTTGATCAAGACTCAATCTGGGGTGTCGAGATCGAGATCGGTCGCTCACACACACAACTCAACGTTTGCAGGAAACACACCCCAGAAGTCGATCACAAACGTGCATGACACGGAAACACTCGCTTGTGAAAACAGCATCAATAAATGCATATGATGACCTTTGACCTGGTCTTTGGTATCTAGCTGTGCAGGGACTGAAGGCAGTTTGCTTGGTTAAGGTGAGCAGGTTTGATCACCTGATTGTACAAATGCAACAATTCACGTTTGTTTGGTTTTGCCACGAGAAAAAAAAGACAAAAAGAAAGAAAGGAGGGATTCACGTCCAGCATTCCAGATCCCGCACAGTCTTCGGGAAGCGCGTTTGCCTCCCGTCATCGTGGCAGCATGAGGTACGTAGTGTAAATCTCCACACTTCACAACAACGCTTCATGAGTGATTATATTCATAGCATCTTAAAAATAATGAGTTCACGTAAAAACATCACAGTACTTCCTGAGAGAGACGCCTTCCTGTAGCGGAAAGCCAACATGCGAGATCGGACATTAGCGAGGATGATCGTGCAGAGATTCTGCTCTGGTTTGTGGAATGATTTGATGGTTACGCTGAGAACTTCATCACACCACTCATGGGTGAATCTCATGAAACCTCTGAGGAAAAACATGATATTTATCACATGAAAATCAGCAGATATAAATGAGAAATTCTGTTTTGCATTAAGAAAATGATGGACGTTTCAAATTGTGAGGCTATTATCATGACAATGAAATGGTTCTAAAAACAGACCTAAATTTCCTTATAAAAAATGTATTATATTATAATAGTGCTGTCAAATCAATCAATCACATCTAACAAAAATTATTTCAATTATATAATATATCTAAATATGTTTGTGTGTGTGTGTGTATATATATATGTATATATAAAATTGCTGTCACATCGATTAATCGTGATTAATCACATCTAACAAAAAGTTTGTAATTATATTATGCGTTTATGTGTATATAAACATACACACAAATATATATTATATAATATATATTATATTTATATATAATTGCAGTCCACTTAATTAAATGTGATTAATCGCATCTTACATAACTTGTGGGTGTATATATATATATATATATATATATATGCATACATACACACACACACAAACATAAACGATACATATATATATTATTGCTGGCAAATCAATTAATCATGATTAATCACATTTAACATAAATGTTTGTGTATATACACAGATGTGATTAATCATGATGAATTGATTTGACAGCACTAATATATATATATATATATATATATACATATATATTTATTTATTTATTAGGGCTGTCAAACGATTAATCGTAATTAATCGAATCCAAAATAAAAGTTTGTGTTTGTGGGTGCACTGTGTATAATTATTTTATATATATATATATAAATACACACACTTGCTTGTATATATTTAAGAAATATTTTCATGTATATAGATTTATATATAATTTTTATTATATATAAATATAAATATTTTATACATAAATAATATTTTTTTTCTTAAATATACAATGTTTGTGTATTTATTTATATACAAAATAATTATACACAGTGCAGCCACATATATTATGTAAACACAAACTTTTATTTTGGATGCGCTTAATCTCGATTAATCGTTTGACAGCCCTAATATATATATATATTTTTTTTTTCTTCATGAGATTCACCCATATATATTTAAAAGTTGCCCTGAGATCCAGATGAAATAAACGTATGAGCAGATCCCACAGCGTGCCGATCGCTCGTTCACACATCGACTGAGACATTCAGCTGGTTTCTGAGGTATTCGACTGTTGTTCTGAGAGACAGACGGGCTCCGAAGTCATCAAACGTTTGCGAGAACCGTCTAGAAGATCCCGGGAATTCCTCTTCCCTAGCGATCCCGTTCCTCGGGTCCAGACGGATGCATAGAAGAGAGTCAGTGAGGTCCCGTCATAAAACCACGTCAGCATTTCTGATTCTGACGAATTCAAATCGATACTAAAAACAACTAAAATAAAAACTCATTCAGAAAAGGTCTGAACTACAGATCCTGAGGTAAAAGACATTCCCGTAACGTTCCACCGCTGAATGCTTGAGGTATGAATGTAAAATGAGGAAAACTTGAGAGAAAAACTTAAAAAGTCACGAAAACAATCAGAAGACGGATCGAAACACACTCTAAATAAAAATCTTCAAGTTCTGTAAAACCTGCCCGTCGTTTGGCTGAACGTTCTGATTGTTTTTAGCGTTTTCTTAAACGCCGGGCGTCGTTCGTGAAACACAAGCACATTAAATCTATTCTTACATTAAATTGATTGTGAGGTTTTAGAAACATGTATATCTCTTGATTATTTTAATTCCTTTCTATGTAAAGCACTTTTACCAAAGTGAATGAAATGTGCCACATAAATAAACTTACAGTACGAGTGTTTTTGAACGGTTAACTTGTGATTCCTGAATGAGGCCCAGCGATGCTCTTTTATGCACATGCGTCCATGTACGTGAGTGTGTTTCCGAACACGCGGACAGCCGATGTCGACAGCAGAGAATGAGGTACTGATTGTGCAACAGTTTGCGGTCGGCTCGGGTTACGGGGAGCCGCTGGTGGACGGTTCCGCGGAGCTCCGCCCCTTGGGGGAAGCGGAAGAGGCGGGGCTTTGGCTGGGGGCGGAGCTAGAGAAGGGTCGAGCCGGAGGGGCGTGAGACACACACACACCCGCAGATGCAGACGCCGACTTCTGCGCGAACAGATTTCCTGTCATAGAAATACACATTAACAATAAACTGATTAATAGTGATGCACTGAATATATAAATATATACACATATGCATTCTTGATTGAACGAGTAAATGATGAAATGCCGTTCACTCACATACACACACACACACACACTAACCCGACCCCTAAACCTACCCATCACACACACACACACACACACTAACCTGAACCCTAAACCTACCCAAACCACACACACAGACACACACGCACACACACACACACACGCATACACACTAACCCGATCCCTAAACCTACCCAACACGCACACACACACACACACACACACACACACACACACCTGAGTAAATGATGCCGTTGACTTCCACTGACACGCTGATACTCGCTGCTCCGGTGGAGGAAATACTCATGGCCAGATCCTGCTTCTCTTCTGCAAAAACAAACACCTTATTAACACACACACATCAGTGCGCCTCACACACACACAGCGTCCCTCACACTGACCCCTGGCCGGCGCCCCGAGCCGCAGGTTCATGGGCATCTGCGAGGCCATGGCCATCAGGTTGTGCTGGAAGGCCTGATGCATGAGTCTCTGCTGCTCCTCAGCCAGGCGGATCATCTTCCGCTCCGGCGCCTCCGTCTCCAGCTTCTCTCGGAGATGCTCCAGCGTGGAGGCCCTCAGACCCGCCTGGGGCCCCGGATCCAGCGTGGAGGCCCTCAGACCCGCCTGGGGCCCCGGATCCAGCGTGGAGGCCCTCAAACCCGCCTGGGGCCCGAGAGCCAGAGAGAGCGAGGGAGAGCGGCCCGCCAGCAGAGAGGAGACGCCGTCCTCTGGGGGAGAGAGACCAGAACACGATTAATCGCATCCAAAATAAAAGTATTAGTTTACATTATATATGTGTGTGTGGTGTGTATAATTCATTTGTATATAGAAATACACACACATGCATGTATATATTTAAGAAAAATGTGTTATTAATATATCAAATATTTATATTTATATCTAATATTAATTATGTATCAATAAAGTATATACATGCAAATAATCCTTAAATATATACATTCATGTGTGTGTATTTATATATCCAAATTAATTATACACACCACACACAAATATATTATGTAAACACAAACTTTTATTTTGGATGCGATTAATCGTGATTAATCATTGCCTATCCCTACTATACACACACACACACACACCAAAATTAATTATGCAAACCTCATCAAACACATTCTTAAAAATAAAGGTTCCAAAAGGCTTTTTTAACTGTGATGTCATAGAACCATTTTTGGTTCCTCAAAGAACCTTTCAGTGGTCACAATTTTCTACTTAGTGCGAAGAACAATAAACAGGACACTTCTGCACTTTAGTGGTTCTGTGGATGTTCAGTGAGGGTGCAGTTCATGCTCTGGCCGACAGGAGGCGCTCTAACAGCACAGATACAGCAGCACACTGAGCTGAACACGTGGACAAACAATTGGGTTTCTTTTGTTTTAAACAGCATGAACATGTGTTCACTCGCTCAACACACCGGATATTAGTGTTCCTGAACTACGACTGAATGACTTTCAGCAGATCTACTCGTTTACAACTGGAAGAAGACCACAAACATTCAAGGCTCATGTTCTTCACAGGGGTGTTTAGTACACATTTGTGTCCAATCAAATCCTCTCTAGAGTAAGAAAGTCCCGCCTCCTAAAGCCAGGCTGTGACGATTGATTATGATTTAACTTTTTTATCTTTAATTAGTGTGTAATGTTGTTGTTCGAGCATAAACAACATCTGTAAAGACTACAACACACGGCTGGAAGAACTACAGTGAGCTTCTTCACGGATTAATGACATCACTAACCCTAATATTTACATAAACCCCGCCCCAATTTACAGATTATCATGACACAATATGCTAATCAATGACTAGAAGAGAGTTAACTCAGAAACTAGGGCTGTGCAAAAATTTATTGCGATTTATCGCATCCAAAATAAAAGTCTGTGTTTACATAATATATTTGTGTGCGCTGTATATAATTATGTTGTATATATAAATACACACACATGCATGTATATATTTAAGAAAATGTGTTATTCATATATAAAATATTTATATTTATATAATATAGATTATGTATTAATAAATATATACAGAATTTAAGCACAAATAATTCTTAAATATATACATGCATGCATAGGTATTTATATATACAAAATAATTATATACAGCACACACAAATATATTATGTAAACACAGACTTTTATTTTGGATGCGATTAATCGCAATTAACTTTTGCACAGCCCTATCAGAAACATAAATTCATCAGCCTAAACATTTCAATTTTTTTTAGCGTTTTATGTTACACACACACACAAACACACACAAGCTCTTGAAGCTCCGCCCCCTCTGTGCCGGGAGCAGCAGCTCATTTGCATTTAAAGGAACAAACACAAAAACTGCATTTTTTTTTACTCGCCCTCAAAAAGTGATGATTTTAACATGCTATAAAAAATATCTGAGGGGTATCTGGGCTGAAACTTCACACACACACACACACACACACACACACACACACACACACACACACACTGATGGAGACATCAGAGACTTATTTTACATCTTGTGAAAAGGGCATTATAGGACCCGATAATGTTTAATGTTCACTCAACTCACCCAGTCCCTTCTTCAGAGACGGTCCTGGAAGTCCGTTCAGGGCCCCGAGTGCCGACAGATGCATCTTGGGAGAGGTCATGATGTGGGGGGCGGAGCCAGAGCTAAAGCGGAACAGGCTGTTGCTGTAACTGGGCCGACGGCCTTCGCGCCGGTTGCTGTCGATGGCGGCCTGGAGCTCACCGGGAGAACTCAGCGCCTTCCGCTCACACTCGTACGGATACAGGTACTTCATATACCTGAGAGAGAGAGAGAGAGAGAGAGAGAGAGAGAGAGAGAGAGAGAGACGGACGTCAACACTACTAAAACACAACTAGCAGACACTGATGAAACCACTCTCTCTCTCTCTCTCTATTATTTTTTTTTTCAATTTCAAAAGAGCATTTTTAGCATGACAATATAAAAAATTAGCATAATAAAACAAAGAAACAAAAACAAAAAATATGTATAGATCATGTCATATGTAGCATAGTAGATAAATAAATACAATCCATCTTAATAAATGACTAGAAGTGTGTGTAAATCTCTCTCTCTCTCATATAAATACTATTCAATACTATTACCCATTGCAAATCAAGTTTTTTTAATGCAAAATTTGCAGACTTTCATGCACGCTAAAATGTGCGTTTCCACAGAATATATATTTGGTAAGCACAGATCCAATTAAAGAGAGATCGACAGGATGTTCCTGTTTCCACCCCCACACTAAAGCGACCAAATCAAATCAATAAATCAATAAATCTTTCACCTCAAGCTAATTAGTGTGAGGCAGAATCAGATGAGGAGAGAGAGAGACAGTGTAAGGTCTGTCATGTGCCTATTTATTATAATTTTGATGATCATGGCTTACAGTTTATGAAAACCTTTTCACAATATTCTCATTTTGACTTTGGTGTTTTCATAAGCTGTGAGCCATAATCATCACAATTATATTAAATAAAGGCTTGAAATATCTCACTTTGCATGTAATGAGTCTATATAATATATTAGTTTGACTGTTTAACTTGAATTACTGAAATAAATGAACTTTTGCACCATATTCTCATTTTTCGAGTTTCACCTTTTACGTGACCCTGGCTCTTGAGTCTCGAGTCTCAAGGGTGTTTCCGTGGCAACAGCCAACAATACATCGTATAGGTCAAAATGACCGATTTTTCTTTTATGCCAAAAATCATTCGAATATTAAATAAAGATGGCGTTCCATGAAGATATTTAGTACATTTCCTAGCGTAAATATATGAAAGAAATATTTTTGTGAGTGGATGCAAAATCGCAAACATAAATGCACAACTTTAAAGAGGATTTTCTCAATGTTTTTGATTTTTTTGCATCCTCAGATTCCAGATTTTTAAAAGTTTTATCTCGGCCAAATATTGTCCAAACCACACGCTTGTTTATTCAACTTACAGATGATATATGAATCTCAATTTAAACAAATTCCAGGGTCCAGGGTCACACATATATATATATATATATATATATATATATATATATAGAGAGAGAGAGAGAGAGAGAGAGAAAGAGAGTGTGTGTGTGTCGTACTGTGTGCGCAGCGTGAAGGCGGCGCTGGTGATGGAGGTGGGCAGGTTCAGACCCTTGGTGATCTCTCTCCAGATCTTCTTGTTGATGACCTCCACCAGTCCGCCCTTCTCCGTCACCAGTTTATACAGCATGAACAGATCCAGGACCTGTTTCGCCATGATGGGGATCCGGTTCACCGGAGTCCCTGCGGAAAACACACTGGCATCAGAGAGAGTGTGTGTGTGTGTGTGTGTTCAGAAACATTCAGACACTCGTGAGTTTTACTGCAACACCTGACTGCTATAAAGCAGCCCAAACCACGATCCATAAATCATCCGTGACGCGCGGAATAAACCGATAATCCTAATAAACATTTCCTCTGCCGAGTGATGGAGCTCACTATGGGCTGTGTGGTTGCTTAGCAACAAAACAATCTGAGATCAATGAACAGCACATTAATATAGAACTCAACTGTGTGTGTGTGTGTGTGTGAGTCGGTTTTGTTGTTGTTTTATAAGATAATTTTACATTTATTTGGGTTAAATGTGTTATTTTGTTATCTGACTACTATTTAAATGCAAGTTTTATTTGAATATTCAAAAGTTGTTTCCATGGCTACGAGCACGCTTCATTTCACCTCAGACTGAACCACTGAAGGCAGATGTTGCTCCAGAGGTCAGAGGTCAGCTCACACACACACACTTCAAAGGCACAGGTGGGATACGGGTGGAAACACACACATGATCATCCTCAGCTCAGGGACTTCTGCCACACACACACACACACACTAGTGTGTGTAAGACGCTATAGTTCATTTATTCTTCATACCAGTGACATTTAGATGTGATTTCTCCACTATAGATAATGTGAGAACTGTTGAAGGTGTGTGTGTGTGTGTGGTGAGATTCTTATCAACAGTGTCCTATAGAAACTCAGTCACATGACGGCTTTATGATCTCGTTCCACAAAGCAAAACATGAAACCGAAACGTGCGAGAACGTGCCATGAAAAACACTCCGAGTTCAAAGGTCACGTGACGTGCCCCGACACGCACACGTCAGCACAAAAGCACTTCAGTGTGTGTTTTTTGCTCGGCATTATGGGAGATCAGGTCCAGAGACATCTCTGCAGTTCTTTAATGCCTCTGACCATCGACACAACATCAAACAATTAGTACAACCGCAGGGGTCAAAGGTCAGGCTGAGGTTATTGATGGCTGAATTAAAGCGCTGGTCAGCAAGATGCCACACAGAGGACAGAGAATGAATGGAGGAGAGACAATAGAAACAGTCCTGAATGATTAATACTGACACACACACACACACACACCATCCTCTAGTGCTGAACACTGAGGAGAGAGCGATGGAAACAGAACATATATGTGTGTGTGTGTGTGAGAGAGAGAGAGAATACGTGTACAACAAACAGTCATGCAGCTTCATATTTTTGCTGAGAATAGTTTTTTTGATGAATATAAAGTTGATAATAACAGCATTTATCTAAAATAAATGAATCTTTTGTGAGATTACAAATGTCTTTACCGTCACTTTTGATCAAATTAGTGCATTTTTTAAAGAAATAATTCAAGGAAAATGTGACTGAGCCCAAATATAAAGCTGTATTTTACACTGGAGTCACATTAGGAGTGTTACTACACAGAAGCTCAGTGTTTCTGCCGGACAGACTCAATATAAACACCCGATTGGCCCAGAGCTTCAGTGAGGCGCCGCCGCTGGATGGAGCTGCGTCCTGATTGGCCCTCGCCTAACACTCCCATCATGCCTTGCTGGCTTGATTCTCCCAGTGGGACGAGCCCGTCAGGAGAGGACTGATTAATGGCAGGCGGGGTCAGAGGTCACGCTGCGTTTGAGGCCCTCGTACTTCTGTGTGTGTGTGTGTGCACATGAAGAGCATCGGGAAAACGTGCAAAAGCGTGCAAAACACACACTATCGCACGCATATATAAACTAAAAATATAAGCAATTCCTTCGATGCGATTCGGCAAGATAAACTAAAGGGTGACGGCGTTTGACCTTTAACCCGATCCGCTGAGAGCAGCGTTCTGCCTGAACTCGATCAATATCCTGACAGCCGTACATCAGCCGGCGCATTAAATATGGCTGATTTCACATGACGGACGTGCGGTAAATAATTCAGAGGAGAGTGGCTCCACACGACACACACACACACACACACTCTCGCGCATGCACACACAGATAAACACTCTAAAGCACGTACACACACATACACTCTAAAAAATGCTGGGTTGTTTTAACCCAATTTTGGGTCAAATATGGACAAACCCAAAATGTTGGGTTAAAAATGTAATGTAAAAATTTAACCCAACGGCTGGGTTAGTCCATATTTGACCCAAAGTTGGGTTAAAACAACCCAGCATTTTTTAGAGTGTACACTCACGCACACACAGGGAACAAGTTTCTCCAAGAACGCACGGATGATTCGGGGACTTCACACACACACACACACACACACACACACACACACACGCTCCTGCACTCAGGTTTGATTTATTTTTAATGGCAGGGACATAAAAGGTAACGCTCAATGACTGCAGGGAATCTGCTATATTTAGTCTGGCATGTACCTCATGACTGACGGATTCTCACACACACACACACACACACTATACATCAACATACACACACACTACTAGTCAAAAGGTTTGGATCGGTAAGATTTAAAAAAAGAAGTTAAAACAATTATTTATGGGTTACTCCAATGTCCAGAAGCATACACAGACATTTCAGCATCATTACTCCTTCAGTCACATGACCCTTCAGAAATCACTCCAATATGAGGAACATTTATGATTATTATCAGTGTTGTGTACAAATTTGTTTTCAGGATTCTTTGATGAATAGTAAGTAAAAAAGAACAGCATTCCTCTGAAATAGAAGCTTTTGTAACATTATAAATGTCTTTACTGTCACTTTTGATCAATTTAATTAATTAATCCTTGAGGAATAAAAGTATTGATTTCTTTTCCCCATAAAATAAAATGTTGAACGGTAGCGGTTAATGTTACAAAAGCTTCTATTTCAGAGGAATGCTGTTCTCATGAACTTTCTATTCATCAAAGAATCCTGAAATAAAAATGTTAATAACTGTATTAACACTGATAATAATAATAACATAAATGTTTGTTGATCATCAGATCCTCATATTAGAGTGATTTCTGAAGGATCATGTGACACTGAAGACTGGAGTAATGATGATGAACATTCGGGAATAAATTACACTTTACTGTATATTCACATAGAAAACAGATGATTTACATTGTAATATATATATTCATTTTTTTTGTATTTTTAATTAAGTAAATGCAGCCCTGGTGAGACTTCTATTAAAATCATTAAACAGCTCACCGATCTCAAACCTTTGACTGGAGTAAACATGCATTAATATTATGATCTGTTTGTGTTTACCAGCAATCCTGAAATCAATACACTCAAATATGAGTGAAATAGACAGTGACGCTGAGACTATCAGCCAAACAAACTCTCCGAGGATTAAACGTGACTCTTTCTCAGTGGAAAACTACGTTGAAACATTTCCATATGCACGCAAAAACATGTCATACACCACAGGAAAAAGAAAAAAAGAAATCACAAACAAATCCTGGCAGAAAGAAATTTCCATTTTCTGCATCAAATGAATCGCATTTGTTTACAAGAAGAGAAAGCAGAATCACGCTTATCGGCTTAAAATCATCTTACAGTTCATTAAAAACATCTGGATCAAAAAAAAAATCAATGGAGTTGAACTGGTAACACTTTCATTTGTTAAAGGAGTAGTTCTCTTTTAAAAAAACTTTAGCTGATAATTTACTCGCCCCCGTGTCATCCAAGATGTCCATGTCTTTCTTTCTTCAGTCGAAAAGAAATTAAGGTTATTGATGAAAACATTCCAGGATTTTCTCCATATAATGGACTTCAATGGGGTCCAAACGGTTCAAGGTCCAAAAGACAGTTTCAGTGCAAACTGTTCAAAGGGCTTCAAACGACACCAGACGATGAATAAGGGTCTTATCAAGTGAAACGATCGCTCATTAATTTTTTTTTACAAAGTTTACGTTTTATAAGCTCAAATGGTCGCCTTGCTCTGTTCTGTGATGCGCGTTCATGACTCTCGTGTTCAAACTCGTTCATCAAAATGAACGAACCTTTTTTTCGTGTCATTTGGTTCATTCAACAAACGAAATGAACAAGTTGACTCTGGAAAAGATTTGTTCATTTTGATGAATGAGTTCAAACAGGAGAGTCACGAACGCGATATTAACAATACCGTGTGCGATAAATCCAGTGATATTAACAATACCGTCTGCAAAAAATCCAGAGATATTAATATCATCTGCAATAAATCCAGTGATATTAATACCATCTGCAATAAATCCAGTGATATTAACAATACTGTCAGCAATAAATCCAGTGATATTAACAATACCGTCTGCAATAAATCCAGTGATATTAACAATACCGTCTGCAATAAATCCAGAGATATTAACAATACCGTCTGCAATAAATCCAGAGATATTAATACCATCTGCAATAAATCCAGTGATATTAATACCATCTGCAATAAATCCAGTGATACCATCTGCAATAAATCCAGTGATATTAACAATACCGTCAGCAATAAATCCAGTGATATTAACAATACCGTCTGCAATAAATCCAGTGATACCATCTGCAATAAATCCAGTGATATTAACAATACCGTCAGCAATAAATCCAGTGATATTAACAATACCATCTGCAATAAATCCAGTGATATTAACAATACCGTCTGCAATAAATCCAGTGATATTAACAATACCGTCTGCAATAAATCCAGTGATATTAACAATACCGTCTGCAATAAATCCAGTGATACCATCTGCAATAAATCCAGTGATATTAACAATACCGTCAGCAATAAATCCAGTGATATTAACAATACCATCTGCAATAAATCCAGTGATATTAACAATACCATCTGCAATAAATCCAGTGATATTAACAATGCCGTCTGCAATAAATCCAGTGATATTAACAATACCGTCTGCAATAAATCCAGTGATATTAACAATACCGTCTGCAATAAATCCAGTGATATTAACAATAACGTCTGCAATAAATCCAGTGATATTAATACCGTCTGCAATAAATTCAGTGATATCAACAATACTGTCTGCAATAAATCCAGTGATATCAACAATACTGTCTGCAATAAATCCAGTGATATTAATATCGTCTGCAATAAATCCAGAGATATCAACAATACTGTCTGCAATAAATCCAGTGATATTAATACCGTCTGCAATAAATCCAGTGATATTAACAATACCGTCTGCAATAAATCCAGAGATATCAACAATACCGTCTGCAATAAATCCAGTGATATTAATACCGTCTGCAATAAATCCAGAGATATCAACAATACTGTCTGCAATAAATCCAGTGATATTAATACCGTCTGCAATAAATCCAGTGATATTAATACCGTCTGCAATAAATACAGTGATATTAACAATACTGTCAGCAATAAATCCAGTGATATTAACAATACTGTCAGCAATAAATCCAGTGATATTAATACCGTCTGCAATAAATCCAGTGATATTAATACCGTCTGCAATAAATACAGTGATATTAACAATACCGTCTGCAATAAATCCAGTGATATTAATACCGTCTGCAATAAATCCAGAGATATCAACAATACTGTCTGCAATAAATCCAGTGATATTAATACCGTCTGCAATAAATCCAGTGATATTAATACCGTCTGCAATAAATACAGTGATATTAACAATACTGTCAGCAATAAATACAGTGATATTAACAATACTGTCAGCAATAAATCCAGTGATATTAATACCGTCTGCAATAAATCCAGTGATATTAATACCGTCTGCAATAAATACAGTGATATTAACAATACCGTCTGCAATAAATCCAGTGATATTAATACCGTCTGCAATAAATACAGTGATATTAACAATACCGTCTGCAATAAATCCAGTGATATTAATACCGTCTGCAATAAATATTAACAGTAACGCGCACTGAAGTACAGCGAGGCGTGTAACATGACTCCGGCTGATGAAGACGGCTCACCTGGACAGATAAAAGCAAGACAGCAGAGGACGGCACTCAAAAGCCTCGACGACGCGAAAAGTGAGACGGCCAATTTATGTGTAACCGGAGTGTGTGTGTGTGTGTGTGTGTGTGTGTGTGAGATCCTCCGGGGAGCAGAAGAGATCAGGATCTTATCAACACCTCATCGAAACACGAGCAGACCCTCATGGAGAAACACACTTCACACGCAGCTTATTCACATGAAACACACCCTAAGACCAAAAGGAAAGATGCTCTCGGGTCACACACACACACACCCGGAGGTCACACACACCCTGTCAGAGGTCAGATCAAGACAACAGCCACTTCCCATTATAATCAATGAGTAAAGATGAAGCCGTCAGCTGCAGAGAGATCATTAGTGCAGGAGACGGATGTTTTATTCACTGGTCTGGGGTCAGGCTGCGTTCATTTCAGCAAAAATACAGTACAAATGGGAATATACAGTAAAGTGTCATTTATTCCTGAATGTTCAGCATCATTACTCCAGTCTTCAGTGTCACATGATCCTTCAGGAATCACTCTAATATGATCAAGACACATTTATGATTATTATCAGTGTTAAAATATTTGTTTGTGGAAACTGTGATTTTTTTAGGATTCTTGGACGAATAGAAAGTTCAAAAGAACGTGTAGAACCGCACATACTAAATGAGGCAAGGGTGTCGAGTTACATACAAGAGATTTTAAGACAGGAAGAAATATGTTTCAAGGAAAAAACGTTATATATATATTTTAGTAATTGAAGTTTTAATGATTGACCACAGGGGGACTATAAAGATGTGAAGGTAGTTTTCCTAACAAGCGGTTTGTAATTGGTATGGCATTAAATTAAACTCGTCAAACAAGTTTAAGCGACGTATTACATCCACCTAGTTATTATCTAGTGGTAAATAGTATTGATGAAGCAATTCACAGACACATAATTAAGTACAATAATGTGATAATAACTATGAAAAACATGAGATTAATCACATTTAAAATCTGTGGGCGGGAGGCGAGAAGTAAAGAAAAGAGCGACGGGACATTAAACGGGACGAGAAGGCATTCATACCCATCCAGAGAGAAATGATAAATGCCTTTCAGCTTCTAACATATCATTTAAAATACATCCAGAATGTTATTTTGGACCGAAAACGCATTTACGCACTCTTATACTCAGAGATAAATATATAGGGACTAAGAATAAAGTGCTGATTCAAGGGCCCGCACCCTGTTTCTGTCTCAGATAAATCACTGGCTTCAGTCGAGGGAACTGTTGTTTAGCTATGAAGAAAGCTTCATGTCTTCCTCATGTTGTGACACTCTCTCTCTCTCTCTCTCTCTCTCTCTCAGTGTGTGTTTCAGAGGTTCATCAATCACGCTGTGGGACGTGCGCCCCTAATCCGGCCCGGCACACACACTTCATCAGGTTTCAGAGGCCCTTTCAGAAGCTTATTCTGGTGCATGAAACACACACATAATCTGATATTACAGTAGAAAACTGAACATTAACACTCGTGTTACTCCAAACCGGCACGAAACGGGATGTTTAGAAACTATATGTGGTCTAAAAACATTGACTTTCTATGGAAGCTTTTATCCGCCACAGAATAAATAATAAACAAAGGTAACAACTTTTTAAAATCAGTGAGATATTAAATTAGAATTATGAGATATAAAGTAACAATTGTGAGATATTAAGTCAAAATTGTGAGATATAAATTCAGAATTGTGAGACATAAACTGGCAACAGTGGGATAAAAAGTCGTGATTATCTTTTAAAATGTATTTTTAAAATAAATTTTATTTTGTGACGGAACATTTGGGAACATTTTCAGAGATTCCACCTTTATCAGAGCAAATGGAAAAATATTGAGATGCTGAATGTCATCAAAATTTGGAGAAAATTCACTTGAAAATATAAAAGTACAACTGCTGTTGTACTTTTTATAAAACGTTATGTGTAATATGTATTTTTAAAAATGTTATTTTTCATATGAAATTTTATGTAAACAAATATTGCATGGGGGATTTAAATATTAAAATATTTTTCTTTTATTTACTATTTTTAGTAAATTAAGACTGCTGTTGTATGTTTTTAACATGCATTATTTATTTTAAAATTACTTCATTTTTTTTTCTATCAAATGTTACATTTTCTTTTTAAATAAAATTAAAGGCTTTGTAAACAAATAATCCAATGGGATTGAATCACATTAGTATTTTAAATATTATAAATATATATATACACATACACACACGTTTTAGGCCACTTCCCATTTACACTGCTGTTGTATATTAAATATTTATATTTTGAAATGCATATAATATTTACAGTTTTAACATCTAATAAACTTAATGCGATGCATATTTGTCAGTCACACGTGTATGAAATACAAAATAACTAGATTTATACATTTATCACCAATTAAATTCAATTTCATACATTTTAACTAATTGTATATTAAATATGCATGCTCATTCTTAGCCAATTAAATAAATGCATTATATAAATATAATTATTAAAAAAAAACAAAAAAACAAATAGTCAATAATAAACAATGATTTTTTTGAGAGCAGAAATCGAACCTGTTTAATTTTTATGAGTTTAGTTTTGTTTTTGTTAAAGCTACACTGTGTAACACTGTTGTAGTTTATTCTTAGCTAAAAACACTTAGTTCTTTCAAAAATATATGTGCTCATTAATGTATATTTACTTGCAATAAAGTATTCTCGTGAGTGTATAATATGCCATTAAAAATACATACGGGTAAGGGGTTCTAATGTCGGTCGCCATTGAAAGTACATTAGCCAAAGAGGGACATACCCATTAATTCAAGCTTTTTCGCGTTTACATTTGGGTTAACATTCATGGACGAGGTCGAACTGGAAGCCATGTTAATCTTGGACTACATTGGCCACCGTAGGAGTTAAAACAAAATCGGAATTGAGAGGAACAGAAACTACAGTAATATTCACTGGATGGTCATATACCTTTTCACCACTAGATGGGGGTAAAAATCACACAGTGCAGCTTTAAAAACGGGACTTGGTTCTGTGCATGGCTGTTGATAGGATGTTGAGATGTGGGCGTGGCTCTCTCTAGAAGGGGCGGGGTGAGGGGTTTAAGAGCACTAGACTATTGGAGAATCCTGCACTTCTGGAAGATCCATTTTTGACATTTTGATTGAACATCAACGAGGTCAAAATATTTTTTTAAATACATGCAGAGACGAATTGTTGACAATAATAAGATCTATATCATACATTTAGAAAACAGATGAATTTCCATTAAATGGAGCGCTCTGATGAAGATCTGCACCTGTGACACACACATCGCACCACAACCGGAGCTGGTGTTGTGTTGAAAACATCTGTGTGACCTCCTTAACATCTCAACATGACGCTCGGGAACCGATCACTCGCATCCGGATCTTTATCAGGGCGCTTTTATTTGGGGAAGCTTTTACTTTACTACCTTCCAAAGTATAAAATTATTAGTGTATCGATGTGTGTAGTTCCTCCACCACTGTGTGAAATAAACTGAGTGCAGAGTTACACAGAAATAATGTGTGTGTGTGTGTGAGACACTCAAACAATCAGAAGCTCAAACCACTGAGAACACGGGCCTCAAACCCTGACGCTCCGTTACACAGCTGCGGAAAACCACACACACAGACGCACACTCTCTCTCTCTCTCACACACACACACACTTCCCTGTATTAAAGCAGTCGACACAGAAGTGAGATTCTGTGGTTTTCCTTCCCCAGAGTCTGAGAGTCACGAGACGCCGCAGCGATCCGCAGATTCCCTGTAACTCTCCATATCTGCACTGATCATATCTAGCGGACTTAAACACCACTGCACTCGTCAGGAGCGACAGATCGTCCAGCGGATACAGAAATCAAGACGTCTGATAGACACAAGACTCTCCAGGCGGCATTTATTACATCAGAAATACAGTGAAAATAATAAAATATTATTACCATTTAAAAGAACGGTTTTCAATGTGAATATACAGTAAAGTGTAATTTATTCCTGAATTTATCATCATTACTCCAGTCTTCAGTGTCACATGACCCTTCAGAAACCACTCTAATATGAGGATACATAAGAATCCTGACAACAAACATATGAACTGTGTTCAACACTGATAATAATCATAACTGTGTCTTGATCACCAGGATCAGCTATCAGCTATCAGCTACGCTCCTCGAAGTGGTTTGCTTTTTAACGTGCCACGAGTTGCAACCGAATTGGGAAGAACTGCTTTCTCTTATTTAGCACCTTGGGGGTGGAATAATCTACAAAAAGAGCTAAAGTTAGAAACCCTTATGTCCATTAATGAATTTAAAACTACTGTAAAGAGTGTTGTGATGGAGACATGTTCTTGTTTTTCTTGAGTATCATTATGTTCTTAACTTAACTTAATTGTGTTCTTAACTTCTTTTATCATGAAAATGTAACTTTTATTATGTATAATATGGTGTTTATTATGTATGTATGTGTTGTGTTTTGGCTGCTACCTTGGCCAGGTCTCTCTTGTAAAAGAGATTCTGAATCTCAATGGGATTTCCTGGTTAAATAAAGGTATACACTCTAAAAAATGCTGGGTTGTTTTAACCCAACTTTGGGTCAAATATGGACTAACCCAGCCGTTGGGTTAAATTTTTACATTACATTTTTAACCCAACATTTCGGGTTTGTCCATATTTGACCCAAAATTGGGTTAAAACAACCCAGCATTTTTTAGAGTGTAAGTTATGATTATTATCAGTGTTGAACACAGTTCATATGTTTGTTGTCAGGATTCTTATATGAGGAATTCAAAGGAACATCATTTATTTGAATTGAAATATAATCTTTCGTAACATCATAAATGTCTTTACTGTTATCAAAAAAATCACAATGACAACAAATGTTAAATGTTTTAAATGTTAGTTTACAGTGGTGTGAATAAGTTTTGGCACCCATGCTAAAGTTGCCTAAAAAGAGGAATAAAAAATCATCTTTTGGATATTGATCTTAATGCCTTAATTAGAAAAATGAGGAAAACTCCAACCTTTAAGGACACCAATTTTCTTTGTGAATGAATAATGTATCATAAATAAATAAATGTTTTTCCTTAAAATGCAGGGTGCATAAGTCACGGCACCCCTATGTTAAATTCCCATAGAGTCAGGCAGATTTTTATTTTTAAAAGCCAGTTATTTCATGGATCCAGGATAATATGCATCCTGATAAATAAAATATCCCTACATCATCACACACCTTCCACCACACCTAGAGATTGGCATGGTTTTACCTCAGTTAGCCTAATAGCTGGTTTGATTTGCATTGAAAGATGATCTTATGGAAAGTACCCCATGCCGATCTCTAGGTGTGGTGGAAGGTGTGTGATGATGATGTGGGGATATTTTAATCCCAAAGGCCAAATTATCCATATTATCCTGGATCCATGAAATAACTGGCTTTTAAAAATAAAAATCTGCCTGACTCTATGGGAATTTATCATAGGGCTGTCCTGACTTATGCACCCTGTATTTTAAGGAAAAACATTTATTTATTTATGACACATTATTCATTCACTAAGAAAATTGG